>NC_081407.1:496963940-497070212 GCF_030272615.1 Cryptomeria japonica | reverse complement strand
TGTGATTGGGTACCTCATCAGGCCTTGTTGCCGGGACCCAAATTTACCTTCATCATGTAGTTGCATTATGCTTCATGCATTTAGTTTTTTAGCTACTCCCTAAGTTCATCTTAAAGGGGGGAGTTAGAGTTATCTTGTATTAGCTAATAATTATTTATTTAATTATTAGTTTATTAAACTGTACGTTTAAGCTAAACTTAGGCATTTAATAAATATTGTAGGTATTTAATAATTATTCTAATTATTAAATACACATTATCCCTTTAGGGTTTATTTAGGGTTGCACACCTTTAAGGTTGCTATTATCCTTTTATAAAAATTGTATTGTACTTGTTCAAAAAATTGATTCCCTTTTTGAATGATAATTTTATTCTTCAGACCATTTATGCTTTTTTGCTTTATGTGCCTTCATTCTTCTCTTGTGACAGGTATTTGCATGCAGGTGTTCTTGGGATCTCTGAGGTTGTATTTCCTCAACTTCTTCAATTTCAAGTAGAAAGTCCCTATTCCAGAGCTTGTAGCGTCAAAATGTCATTTTGACGCACATCATTCTCTTAGAAGCTCATTTCAGAGCTCTTGCCTCGAAAGACCCAATTTTGGAGCATCAAAATCAATATTTGGAGGCACAACAAGGTTTCAAGATGCAAGTCCCGATTCTAGAGTCAATAGCATAAAAATCTGATTTTGGCACACATCTTGTTGTGCCTCCAAACGTTAATTTTTATGCTCCAAAAATGAGGTTCTAAGAGCATGATGTGCATCAAAATCAAGTTTTGACACTACAAGCTCCGGAATACGGACTTGCATCTTTAAAGCTTGTTATGCCTCCAAACTCCAATTTTGATGCTTCGAAACCAAAGATTTTGAGGCATAAGCTCCAAAAAAAGGCTCTAAAAGCACGAAGTGCATCACAATCAAATTTTTATGCTACTAGCTCCAAATATCGATTTTGATGCTCCAAAACTGTTGATTTTGAGGCACAATTTCTAAAACTGGGTTCTAAGAGCACAATGTGCATCAAAATTGAATTTTGATGGTACTGGCTCTAGAATCAGGGCTTGCATCTTGAAACTTTGTTGTGCCTCAAAACACTGATTTTGATGCTCCGAAATTGGGGCTTTTGAGGCACGAGCTTTGAAATGAGGTTCTAAGAGCATGATGTGCGCCAAAATCAGATTTTGACACTATTGACTCTAGAATCGACACTTGCATCTTGAAACCTTGTTGTGCCTCCTAACCTTGTTTTGCCTTTCAACATTGATTTTGCTGTTTTGAAACTTGAGCTTTTGAGCCACACACTCTGAAATGAGGTTCTAAGAGCACAATGTGCATCAAAATTATGTTTTGACACTGAAAGCTCTGGAATAGGGACTTGCGTCTTGAAAGCTTGTTGTGCCTCCAAACACGAATTTTAATGCTTCAAAGCGGAAAATTTTGAGGCATAACTCCAAAATAAGGTTTTAAGAGCACAATGTGCATCAAAATCAAATTTTCACACTACCAGCTCCAAAATCAGGACTTGCATCTTGAATCCTTGTTGTACCTCCAAACATCGATTTTGATGCTCCAAATCTGTGGCTTTTGAGGCACAATTTCTAAAACAGGGTTCTAAGAGAACAATGTGCATAAACCGGGGCATCAAAATCAGTGTTTTGAGGCACAACAAGGTTTCAAG
Organism: Cryptomeria japonica; assembly: GCF_030272615.1. NCBI lineage: Eukaryota > Viridiplantae > Streptophyta > Pinopsida > Cupressales > Cupressaceae > Cryptomeria > Cryptomeria japonica. Next base: position 497,068,537 of record NC_081407.1, on the reverse strand, counting down.
ATGCAAGCCTTGATTCTATAGTAAGTACCATCAAAATTCAATTTTGATGCACATTGTGTTCTTAGAACCCAGTTTTAGAAATTGTGCCTCAAAATCCCCAATTTTGGAGCATCAAAATCGATGTTTCGAGGCACAACAAGGTTTCAAGATGCAAGTCCTAATTTTGGAGCCGGTAGGTCAAAATTTGATTTTGGCGCACATCATACTCTTAGATCCTTGTTTTGGACCTTATGCCTCAAAATCTTCGGTTTCGTAGCATCAAAATTGGTGTTTGGAGGCACAACAAGCTTTTAAGACACAAGTCCCTATTCTGGAGCCTGTAGTGTTAAAATGTGATTTTGATGCACATCGTACTCTTAGAACCTCATTTCAGAGCTTGTGCCTTGAAAGACCTAATTTTGGAAAAAAAAAATCAATGTTTTGAGGGACAACATGGTTTCAAGAAGCAAGTCCCTATCCCAGAGCCTGTAGCATCAAAATTTGATTTTGACTCACATCATTCTCTTAGAAGCTCATTTCGGAGCTTGTGCCTCGAAAGACCTAGTTTTGGAGCTTTAAAATCAATGTTTGGAGGCACAACAAGGTTTCAAGATGCAAGTCCTGATTCTAGAGTCAATATTGTCAAAATCTAATTTTGGCGCACATCGTGCTCTTAGAACCTCATTTCAAAGCTTGTGCCTTGAAAGCCCCAGTTTCAGAGCATCAAAATCAGTGTTTTGAGGCACAACAAGGTTTCAAGATGCAAGCCTCGATTCTAGAGCCACTAGCATCAAAATTCAATTTTGATGCACATTGTGCTCTTAGAACCCTGTTTTAGAAATTGTGCCTCAAAAGCCCTAGTTTTGGAGAATCAAAATCAATGTTTGGAGGCACAACAATGTTTCAGGACGCACGTCCTGATTATTGAGTTGGTAGTGTCAAAATTTGATTTTGGTGCATATCGTGCTCTTAGAACGTTGTTTTGGAGCTTATGCCTCAAAATCTTCGGTTTCGAAGTATCGAAATTCGTGTCGATTCTAGAGTCAACATCAAAATCTGATTTTGGCGCACATCATCCTCTTAGAACGTCATTCCAAAGCTTTGAAACTCCCAGTTTTTTAGCATCAAAATAAGTATATTGAGGCACAACAAGGTTTCAAGATCCAAGCCTCGATTCTAGAGCCAGTAGCATCAAAATTTAATTTTGATGCACATTTTCCTATTAGAACCCTGTTTTAGAAATTGTGCCTCAAAATCCTTAGTTTTGGAGCATCAAAATTACAAATTGTACTATCAAAACATGATATTGATGCACATCGTGCTCTTCGAAACATCAAAATCAATGTTTAAAGCCATAACAAGGTTTCAATACACAATTCCTGATTCTCAAGCTGATAGAGTCAAAACATGATTTTGACAAACATGGTGTTCTTAGAACCTCATTTTTGGAGCATAAAAATTAGTGTTTGGAGGGCACAACAAGGTTTCAAGACAAAAGTCCCAATTGCAGAGTCAGTAGTGTCAAAACGCAATTTTGATGTACAACGTGCTGTTAGAACCTTATTTCACAGCTTGTGCCTTGGAAACCCTGATTTGGGAACATCAAAATCAATGTTTTGAGGCACAACAAGGTTTCCAGAAGCAAGTCCCTATTCCGGAGCCTGTAACGTCAAAATTCGATTTTGATGCATATCATTCTCTTAGAAGCTCATTTTGGAGCTTGTGCCTTGAAAGACACAGTTTTGGAGCATCAAAATCAATGTTTTGAGGCACAGCAAGGTTTCAAGATGCAAGCCCCGATTCTAGAGCCAGTAGCATCAAAATTCAATTTTGATGCACATTGTGCTCTTAGAACCCTATTTTAGAAATTGTGCCTCAAAAGCCCCAGTTTTGGAGCATCAAAATCGATGTTTGGAGGCACAACAAGGTTTCAAGATGGAAGTCCCGATTCTAGAGTCAATATTGTCAAAATCTAATTTTGGCACACATCGTGCTCTTAGAACCTCATTTCAAAGCTTGTGCCTCAAAAGCCTGTGTTTCAAAGCATCAAAATCAGTGTTTTGAGGCACAACAAGGTTTCAATATGCAAGCCCCACTTTTGGAGAATCAAAATCGATGTTTGGAGGCACAACAAGGTTTCAAGATGCAAGTCTTGATTCTTGAGCCGCTAGAGTCAAAATTTTATTTTGACGCACATCGTGCTCTTAGAACCTTGTTTTGGAGCTTATGCCTCAAAATCTTTGGTTTCGAAGCATCGAAATTCGTGTTGTGAGGCACAACAAGCTTTCAAGATGCAAGTCCCTATTCTGGAGCCTGTACTATCAAAACGTGATTTTCATGCACATTGTGCTCTTAGAAACATCAAAATCAATGTTTAAAGGCATAACAAGGTTTCAACACACAAGTCCCGATTCTCAAGCTGATAGCGTCAAAACACGATTTTTACAAACATGGTGTTCTTAGAACGTTATTTCAGAGGTTGTGCCTCAAAAGCCTCACTTTTTGAGGATAAAAATTAGTGTTTGGAGGCACAACAAGGTTTCAAGACACAAGTCCCAATTCTAGAGGCACAACATCGTGCTCTTAGAACCTCATTTCGGAGCTTGTGCCTTGAAAGCCCTGATTTTGGAACATCAAAATCAATGTTTTGAGGCACAACAAGGTTTCAAGAAGCAAGTCTCTATTCTGGAGCCTGTAGCATTAAAATTCCATTTTGATGCACATCATTCTCTTAGAAGCTTATTTCGGAGCTTGTACATCGAAAGACCCAATTTTGGAGCATTAAAATCAATGTTTGGAGGCACAATAAGGTTTCAAGACGCAAGTCCCGATTCTAGAGTCAATAGTTGCAAATTTTGGTTTTGGCGCACATCGTGCTCTAAGAACCTCATTTTGAAGCTTATGCAGTGAAAGCCTCGGTTTTGGAGCATCAAAATCAGTGTTTTGAGGCACAACAACGTTTCAAGATGCATGTCCCGATTCTACAGCCATTAGCATCAAAATTCAATTTTGATGAACATTTTGCTCTTACAACCTGGTTTTAGAAATTGTGCCTCAGAAGCCCTAGTTTAGGAGCATCAAAATCTATGTTTAGAGGCACAACAAGGTTTTAAGATGCAAGTCCTGATTCTGGAGCCAGTAGTGTCAGAATTTGATTTTGATGCACATTGTGCTCTTAGAACCCTGTTTTGGAGCTTATGCCTCAAATTCTTCGGTTTGGAAGCATCAAAATTGGTTTTTGGAGGCACAACAAGCTTTCAAGATGAAACTCTGTATTACGGAGCCTATAGTGTCAAAACGTGATTTTGATGCACATCGTGCTCTTAGAACCTCGTTTTGGAGCGTTGAAACATCAAAATCATTGTTTTGAGGCACTACAAGGTTTCAATATGCAAGCCCCAATTTTAGAGCCAGTAGCATCAAAATTCAATTTTGATGCACATTGTGCTTTTAGAACCCTGTTTTAGAAATTTTGCTTCAAAAGCCCCAGTTTTGGAGCATCAAAATCGATGTTTGGAGGCACAACAAGGTTTCAAGATGCATGTCCTGATTCTAGAGCCGGTAGCGTCAAAATTTGATTTTGACGCACATCGTGCTCTTAGAACCTTGGTTTGGAGCTTATCCCTCAAAATCTTTGGTTTTGAAGCATCAAAATTGGTGTTTGGAGGCACAACAAGCTTTCAAAACGCAAGTCCCTATTCCGGAGCCTGTAGTGTCAAAACATGATTTTGATGCAAATCGTGCTCTTAGAAGCTCATTTTGGATCGTGTCGCTTGAAAGCTCTACCTTCAAAACATCAAAATCAATGTTTCAAAGCACAACAAGGTTTCAAGACACAAGTCCCGACTTTCAATCTGATAGCATCAAAACAAGATTTTGAGAAACATGTTCTTAGAGCCCCATTTTGGAGGTTGTGCCACAAAAGCATCATTTTTGGAGCATAAAAATTAATGTTTGGAGGCACAACAAGTTTTCAAGACACAAGTCCCAATTCAAGATTCGGTAGTGTCGAAATGCAATTTTGATGTACATCGTGCTCTTAGAACCTCATTTTGGAGCTTATACCTTGAAAGCGATAATTTTGGAACATCAAAATCAATGTTTTGAGGCACTATAAGGTTTCAGGAAGCAAATCCCTATTCGAGAGCCTGTAGCGTCAAAATTCCATTTTGACTCACATCATTCTCTTAGAAGCTCATTTTAAAGCTTGTGCCTCAAAAGACCTAGTTTTGGAGCATCAAAATCAATGTTTGGAGGCACAACAAGGTTTCAAGATGCAAGTCCCGATTCTAGATTCAATAGCATCAAAATATGATTTTGGCGCACATCGTGCTCTTAGAACCTCATTTCAAAGCTTGTGCCTCGAAAGCCCCGATTTCGGAGCATCATAATCAATGTTTTGAGGCACAACAAGGTCTCAATATGCAAGCCCCGATTCTAGAGCCAGTAGCATCAAAATTCAATTTTGATGCACATTGTGCTCTTATAAACTTCTTTTAGAAATTGTGCCTCAACATTAAACTGGTTTGGAGCATTAAAATCGATGTTTGGAGGCACAACAAGGTTTCAAGATGCAAGTCTTGATTCTGGAGCCCGTAGAGTCAAAATTTGATTTTGATGCACATCGTCGTGCTCTTAGAACCTTGTTTCGGAGGTTGTGCCTCAAAAGCCTCATTTTTGGAGCATAAATGTTAGTGTTTGGAGGCACAACAAGGTTTCAAGATACAAGTCCCAATTTCAGATTCAGTAGCGTCAAAACGCAATTTTGATATACATCGTGCTCTTAGAACTTCATTTCGGAGCTTGTGCCTTGAAAGCCCTAATTTTGGAACATCAAAATGAATGTTTTGAGGCACAACAAGGTTTCAAGAAGCAAGTCTCTATTCCAGAGCCTGTAGCATCAAAATTCCATTTTAACGTACATCATTTTCTTAGAAGCTCATTTCAGAGCTTGTGCCTCGAAAGACCCAGTTTTGGAGCATCAAAATCAATGTTTAGAGGCACAACAAGGTTTGAAGATGCAAGTTTCCATTCTAGAGTCAATAGTGTCAAAATCAGATTTTGGCGCACATCGTGCTCTTAGAACGTCATTTCAAATCTTCTTCTTTGAAAGCCCCAGTTTCGGAGCAACGAAATCAGTTTATTGAGGCACAACAAGGTTTCAAGATGCAAGCCCCGATTCTAGTGCCAGTAGGATTAAAATTTAATTTTGATGCAAATTTTCCTCTTAGAACCCTGTTTTAGAAATTGTGCCTCAAAATCCCCAGTTTAGGAGCATCAAAATTGCACATTGTGCTCTTACAACCCTATTTTAGAAATTGTGCCTCAAAAACCCCAGTTTTGGAGCATGAAAATCGATGTTTCTAGGAACAACAAGGTTTTAGGATGCAAACCCTGATTCTGGAGTTGGTAGCGTCAAAATTTGATTTTGATGCACATCGTGCTCTTAGACCCTTGTTTTGGAGTTTATGCCTCAAAATCTTCGGTTTCAAAACATCAAAATTGGTGTTTGGAGGCACAACAAGCTTTCAAGACGCAAGTTGCTATTCCGGAGCCTGTACTATCAAAACGTCATTTTGATGCACATTGTGCTCTTAGAACCTCATTTCGGAGCGTGTGCCTCGAAAGCTCTAAGTTCAGAACATCAAAATCAATGTTTAAAGGCACAACAAGGTTTCAACACACAAGTCACAATTCTCAAGCTGATATCATCCAAACATGATTTTGACAAACATAATGTTCTTAGAACCTCATTTTGGAGGTTGTGCCTCCATATCCTCATTTTTTTAGCATAAAAATTAGTGTTTAGAGGCACAACAAGGTTTCAAGACACAAGTCCCAATTCCAGAGTTAGTAGCGTCAAAACACAACTTTGATGTACATCGTACTCTTAAAACCTTATTTCGGAGCTTGTGCCTTGAAAGCCCTTATTTTGGAACATCAAAATCAATGTTTTGAGGCAAACAAGGTTTCAAGAAGCAAGTCCCTATTCTAGAGCCTGTAGCCTCAAAATTCCCTTTTGATGCACATCATTCTCTTAGAAGCTCATTTTGGAGCTTGTGCCTCAAAAGACCTAGTTTTGGACGATCAAAATCAATGTTTGGAAGCACAACAAGGTTTGAAGATGCAAGTCCCGATTCTAGAATCAATAGCATAAAAATTCAATTTTGGCGCACATTGTGGTCTTAGAACCTCATTTTCAAGCTTGTGCCTCGAAAGCCCCAGGTTCGGAGCATCAAAATCAGTGTTTTGAGGCACAACAATATTTCAAGATGCAAGGCCCGATTCTAGGCCAGGCATAAAAACGTTTCAAGACACAAGTCCTGATTCTCAAGCTGATAGTGTCAAAACACAATTTTGACAAACATGGTGTTCTTAGAACCTCATTTCAGAGGTTGTGCCTTAAAAGCCTTATTTTTGGAGCATAAAAATTAGTGTTTGGAGCCACAACAAGGTTTCAAGACACAAGTCCCAATTCTAGAGTCAGTAGCGTCAAAACGCAATTTTGATGTACATCATGCTCTTAGAACCTCATATCGGAACTTGTGCCTTGAAAGCCCTAATTTGGGAACATCAAAATGAATGTTTTGAGGCACAACAAGGTTTCAAGAAGCAAGTCCCTATTCTGGAGCCTGTAGTGTCAAAATTTCATTTTGACGCACATCATTCTCTTAGACGCTCATTTCGGAGCTTGTGCCTCGAAAGACCCTCTTTTGAAGCATCAAAATTGGTGTTTGGAGGCACAACAAGCTTTCAAGACGCAAGTCCCTATTCTGGAGCCTATAGTGTAAAAACATGATTTTGATGCACATCATGCTCTAAGAACCTCATTTCGGAGCGTGTGGCTCCAAAGCACTAGTTTCAAATCATCAAAATCAATGTTTAAAGGCACAACAAGGTTTCAAGACACAAGTCCTGATTCTCAAGCTCATAGCTTCAAAACATGATTTTGACAAACATGGTGTTCTTAGAACCTAATTTCGGAGGTCGTGCCTCGAAATCCTCATTTTTGGAGCATAAAAATTAGTGTTGTGAGCCACAACAAGGTTTCAAGACACAAGTCCCAATTCCAAAGTCGGTAGCGTGAAAACACAACTTTGATGTACATCATGGTATTAGAACGTCATTTCAGGAGCTTGTACATTGAAAGCCCTCATTTTGGAAAATCAAAATAAATGTTTTGGAACATCATTCGGCCTTGAAAGACCCAGTTTTGGAGCATCAAAATCAATGTTTGGAGGCACAACAAGGTTTCAAGATGGAAGTCCCGATTCTAGAGTCAATAGCATAAAAATCTAATTTTGGCGCACATCGTGCTCTTAGAACCTTGTTTCGAAGCTTTTGCCTTGAAAGTCTCAATTTCAGAGCATCAAAATCAGTGTTTTGAGGCACAACAAGGTTTCAAAATGCAAGCCCCGATTCTACAACTAGTAGCATCAAAATTCAATTTTGATGCACATTCTGCTCTTAGAACCCTGTTTTAGAAATTGTGCCTCAATAGCTGCAGGTTTGGAGCATCAAAATTGATGTTTGGAGGCACAACAAGGGTTCAAGATGCAAGTCCTAATTCCGAAGGCGTTAGAGTCAATTTTTTTATTTTGACGCACATCTTGCTCTTAGAACCTTGTTTTGGAGTTTATGCCTCACAATCTTTAGTTTCAAATCATCAAAACTGGTGTTTGGAAGCAAAACAAGCTTTCAAGACGCAAGTCCCTATTCTGGAGCATGTAGTATCAAAACATGATTTTGATTTACAACGCGCTCTTAGAACCTTATTTCGAAGCGTGTGGCTCGAAAGCTCCAGTTTCAAAACATCAAAATCAATTTTTAAAGTCACAACAAGGTTTCACGACAAAAGTCTCTTCTCAAGTTGATGGCATCAAAACATGATATGGACAAACATGGTGTTCTTAGAACCTCATTTTGGAGGTTGTGCCTCAAAAGCCTCATTTTTGGAGCATAAAAATTAGTGTTAGGAGTCACAACAAGGTTTCAAGACACAAGTCCCAATTTCAGAGTCGGTAGCGTCAAAACACAATATTTATGTTTGGAGGTACATTGTCCTCTTAGAACCTCATTTCAAAGCTCATGCCTTGAAAGCCCTGATTTTGGATCATCAAAATCAATGTTTTGAGGCACAACAAGATTTCAAGAAGCAAGTCCCTATTCTAGAGCCTGTAGCGTCAAAATTAAATTTTGAAGCACATCATTCTCTTAGAAGCTCATTTCGGAGCTTGTGCCTCGAAAGACCCAGTTTTGGAGCATCAAAATCAATGTTTGGAGGCACAACGAGGTTTCAAGATGCAAGTCCCGATTCTTGAGTCAATAGCGTCAAAATCTGATTTTGGCGTACGTCATGCTCTTAGAACCTCATTTCGAAGCTTCTGCTTTGAAAGCCCCAGATTCAGAGCATGAAAATCAATTTATTGTGGCACAACAAGGTTTTAATATGCAAGCCCCGATTCTAGAGCCAGTAGGATCAAAATTCAATTTTGATGCACATTGTCCTTTTAGAACCCTGTTTTAGAAATTGTGCCTCAAAATCCCCAGTTTTGGAGCATCAAAACTGCACATTGTGCTCTTAGAACCCTATTTTAAAAAGTGTGCCTCAAAAGCCCCAGTTTTGGAGCATCAAAGTCCCTATTCCTGAGCTTGTACTGTCAAAATGTGATTTTGATGCACATGAAGCTCTTAGAACGTCATTTCGATGCGTGTGGCTCGAAAGCTCTAGTTATAGAATATCAAAATCAATGTTTAAAAGGACAACAAGCTTTCAACACACAAGTCCCGATTCTCAAGCTAATAGCATCAAAACACGATTTTGAAAAACACGGTGTTCTTAGAACCTCATTTCGGAGGTTGTGCCTCAAAAGCCATATTTTTTTAGCATAAAAATTAGTGTTTGGAGACACAACAAGGTTTTAAGACACAAGTCCCAATTCCAGAGTCAGTAGCGTCAAACACAACTTTGATTTACATCGTGCTTTTAGAACCTTGTTTTAGAGCTTGTGCCTTGAAAGCCCTGATTTTGGAACATCCAAATCAATGTTTTGAGGCACAACAAGGTTTCAAGAAGCAAGTCCCTATTCTGGAGCCTGTTTTTTCAAAATTCCATTTTGAGCCACATCATTCTCTTAGAAGATCTCGGAGTCGGTGCCTCGAAAGACCTAATTTTGGAGCATCAAAATCAATGTTTTCCGCACAACAAAGTTTGAAGATGCAAGTCCCGATTTTGGAGTCAATAGCATCAAAATTTGATTTTGGTGCACATCGTGTTCTTAGAACCTCATTTTGAAGATTGTGCCTTGAAAGCCCTGGTTTTGGAGCATCAAAATCAGTGTTTTGAGGCACAACAAGGTTTCAAGATGCAAACCCCAATTCTAGAGCCAGTAGCATCAAAATTCAATTTTGATGCACATTGTGCTCTTAGAACCCTATTTTAGAAATTGTGCCTCGAAAGCCCCAGTTTTGGAGCATCAAAATCGATGTTTGGAGGCACAAAAAGGTTTCAAGATGCAAGTCTTGATTCTAGAGCCGGTAGCATCAAAATTTGATTTTGACGCACATCATCCTCTTAGAACCTTGTTTTGGAGCTTATGGCAAAAAATCTTCAGTTTCGAAGCATCAAAATTTTTTTTTGGAGGCACAACAAGCTTTCAAGATGCAAGTCCCTATTACGGAGCCTGTAGTGTCAAAACATGATTTTGATGCACATCATGCTCTTAAAATTGATGTTTGGAGGCACAACAAGGTTTCAAGATGCAAGTCTTGATTCTAGAGCCGGTAGCATCAAAATTTCATTTTGACGCACATCATCCTCTTAGAACCTTGTTTTGGAGCTTATGGCAAAAAATCTTCAGTTTCGAAGCATCAAAATTTTTTTTTGGAGGCACAACAATCTTTCAAGATGCAAGTCCCTATTACGGAGCCTGTAGTTTTCAAACATGATTTTGATGCACATCGTGCTCTTAGAAGCTCGTTTCGGAGCATGTGGCTCGAAAGCTCCAGTTTCAAAACATCAAAATCAATGTTGAAAGGCACAACAAGGTTTCAAGAGACAAGTCCCGATTCTCAAGCTGATAGCGTCAAAACATGATTTTGACAAACAGGTGTTCTTAGAACCTCATTTCAGAGGTTGTTCCTGAAAAGCCTCATTTTTGGAGCATAAAAATCAAAATCAATGTTTAAAGGCACAACAAGGTTTCAAGCCACAAGTCCCGATTTTCAAGCTGATAGCGTCAAAACACGATTTTGACAAACATGGTGTTCTTAGAACCTACTATCGGAGGTTGTGCCTCAAAAGCCTCATTTTTGGAGCATAAAAATTAGTGCTTGGAGGCACAAAAAGGTTTCAAAACACAAGTCCCAATTCCAGAGTCGATAGCGTCAAAACACAATTTTGATGTACATCGTGCTCTTAGAACCTCATTTCAGAGCTTATGCCTTCAAAGCCCTAATTTTGGAACATCAAAATCAATGTTTTGAGGCACAACAAGGTTTCAAGAAGCAAGTCCCTATTCTAGAGCTTATAGCATCAAAATTCAATTTTCAGGCATATCATTCTCTTAGAAGCTCACTTCAGAGCTTGTGCCTTGAAAGACCTAGTTTTGGAGTATCAAAATTAATGTTTGGAGGCACAACAAGGTTTAAAGATGCAAGTCCCGATTCTAGAGTCAATAGCATCAAATTTTGATTTTGCTGCACATCGTGCTCTTACAACCTTATTTCGAATCTTGTGCCTCAAAAGCCCTAGTTTAGGAGCATCAAAATCAGTGTGTTGAGGCACAAAAAGGTTTCAAGATGCAAGCCTCAATTCTAGACCCAGTAGCATCGAAATTCAATTTTGATGCACATTGTGCTCTTAGAACCCTGTTTAAGAAATTGTTGAGCCGGTAGCATCAAAATGGAACTCCGGATTCTTGAGCCGGTAGCATCAAAATTTGATTTTGACGCACATTGTGCTCTTAGAACCTTGTTTTAGAGCTTATGCCTCAAAATCTTCGGTTTTGAATCATCAAAATTGGTGTCTGGAGGCACAACAAGCTTTCAAGACGCAAGTCCCTATTCTAGAGCCTGTAGTGTCAAAACGTGATTTTGATGCACATCGTGCTCTTAGAACCTCATTTTAGAGCGTGTTTCTCGAAATCTCCAGTTTCAAAACATCAAAATCAATGTTTAAAGGCATAACAAGGTTTCAAGACACAAGTCCTGATTCTAAAGCTGATAGCGTTAAAACATGATTTGTATAAACATGGTGTTCCTAGAACCCCATTTTGGAGGTTGTGCCTCAAAAGCCTCATTTTTAGAGCATAAAAATTAGTGTTTGAAGGCACAACAAGTTTTCCAGACACAAGTCCCAATTCTAGAGTCGGTAGCATCAAAACGCAATTTTGATGTACATCGTGCTGTGAGAACCTCATTTCAGAGGTTGTGTCTTTAAAGTTCTGATTTTGGAACATCAAAATCAATGTTTTGAGGCACAAGAAGGTTTCAAGAAGCAAGTCCTTATATCGGAGCTTGTAGCATCAAAATTTCATTTTGACACACATCATTCTCTTAGAAGCTGATTTAGGAGCTTGTGCCTCGAAAGACCCAGTGTTCGAGCATCAAAATCAATGTTTGGAGGCACAACAAGGTTTCAAGATGCAACTCACTATTACGGAGCCTATAGTGTCAATAGCGTCAAAATCTAATTTGGGGCACATCATGTTGTTAGAAGCTTATTTCGAAGCTTGTGCCTTGAAAACCCTAGTTGCGGAGCATCAAAATCAGTGTTTTGAGGCACAACAAGGTTTCAAGATGCAAGCCCCAATTCTAGAGCCAGTAGCATCAAAATTCGATTTTGATGCACATTGTGTTCTTAGAACCCTGTTTTAGAAATTGTGCTTCAAAAGCCCCAGTTTTGGAGCATAAAAATCGATGTTTGGAGGCACAACAAGGTTTCAAGACGCAAGTCCTGATTCTTGAGCTGGTAGAGTCAAAATTTGATTTTGACGCACATCGTGCTTTTAGAACCTTGTTTTGGAGCTTATGCCTCAAAATCTTCGGTTTCAAAGCATCAAAATTTGTGTTTGTATGCACAAGAAGCTTTCAAGATGCAAGTCCCGATTTAGGAGCCCGTAGTGTCAAAATGTGATTTTGATGGACATCGTGCTCTTAGAACCTCATTTCGGAGCGGGTGGCTCGAAAGCTCCAATTTCAAAACATCAAAATCAATGTTTAAAGGCACAACAAGCTTTCACGACAAAAGTCCCGATTCTCAAGCTGATGGCGTCAAAACATGATTTTGTCAAACATGGTGTTCTTAGAACCTCATTTTGGAGGATGTGCCTCAAAAGCCTCGTTTTGGGAGCATAAAAATTAGTGTTTGGAGGCACAACAAGGTTTCAACACATAAGTCCCAATTCTAGAGTTGGTAGCGTCAAAACACAATTTTGATGTACATCGTGCTCTTAGAACCTCATTTCGAAGCTTGTGCGTTGAAAGCCCTGATTTTGGAACATCAAAATCAAAGTTTTGAGGCACAACAAGATTTCATGAAGCAAGTCCCTATTCCAGAACCTGTAGCGTCAAAATTCGATTTTGAGGCACATCATTCTCTTAGAAGCTCATTTCGGAGCTTGTCCCTTGAAACACGCAGTTTTAGAGCATCAAAATCAATCTTTGGAGGGAAAACAAGGTTTCAAGATGCAAGTCCCGATTATAGAGTCAGTAGCATCAAAATCTAATTTTGGCACACATCGTGCTCTTAGAACCTCATTTTGAAGCTTGTGCCTCGAAAGCCCCAATTTTGGAGCATCAAAATGAGTGTTTTGAGGCACAATAAGGTTTCAAGATGCAAGTCCTGATTCTAGAATAAATAGCATCAAAATCTAATTTTGGTGCACATCGTGCTTTAGAACCTCATTTCAAAACTTCTGCCTTGAAACCCCTAGTTTCGAAGCATCAAAATGAGTGTTTTGAGGCACAACAAGGTTTCAAGATACAAGCCCTGATTCTAGAGCCAGTAGTATCAAAATTCAATTTTGATGCACATTGTGCTCTTTGAACCCTGTTATAGAAATTGTGCCTCAAAAGCCTTAGTTTTGGAGCATCAAAATCAATGTTTTGAGGCATAATAAGGTTTCAAGAGGCAAGTACTGATTCTTGAGCCGGTAGCATCAAAATTTGATTTTGATGCACATCGTGCTCTTAGAACCTTGTTTTGGAGCTTATGCCTCAAAATCTACGGTTTCGACACATCAAAATTGGTGTTTGGAGGCACAACAAGCTTTCAAGATGCATGTCCCTATTTCGGAGCCTCTAGTTTCAAAACATGATTTTGATAAACATCGTGCTCTTAGAACCTCATTTCGGAGCGTGAGGCTCGAAAGCTCCAGTTTCCAAACATCAAAATTAATGTTTAAAGGCACAACAAGGTTTCAAGACACAAGTCCTGATTCTCAAGCTAATAGCGTCAAAACATGATTTTCACAAACATGGTGTTCTCAGAACCTCATTTCGAAGGTTGTGCCTCAAAAGCCTCATTTGTTGAGCATAAAAATTAGTGTTTGGAGGCACAACAAGGTTTCAAGACACAAGTCCCAATTCCAAAGTCGGTAAAGTCAAAACGCAATTTTGATGTACATCGTGCTCTTAGAACCTCATTTCGGAGCTTGTGCCTTGAAACCAATGATTTTGCCACATCAAAATCAATGTTTTGAGGCACAACAAGGTTTCAAGAAGCAAGTCCCTATTCCAGAGCCTGTAGCATCAAAATTCCATTTTGACACACATCATTCTTTTAGAAACTCATTTTGAAGATTCGGCCTTGAAAGACCCAGTTTTGGAGCATGAAAATCAATGTTTGGAGGCACAACAAGGTTTCAAGATGCAAGTCCCGATTCTAGAGTCAATAGCATCAAAATCTGATTTTGGCGCACATCGTGCTCTCAGAACCTCATTTCGAAGCTTGTGCCTCGAAAGCCGCGGTTTCAGAGCATCAAAATCACTGTTTGGAGGCACCACAAGGTTTCAAGATGCAAACCCTGATTCTAGAGTCAGTACCATCAAAATTCAATTTTGATCCACATTGTGCTCTCAAAACCCTATTTTAGGTATTGTACCTCAAAAGCCCCAGATTTGGAGCATCTAAATCGATATTTGGATGCACAACAAGGTTTCAAGATGAAAGTCCTAATTCTGGAGCCGGTAGCATCAAAATTTGATTTTGACACACTTCGTGCTCTCAGAATCTTTTGTTTTGAAGCATCAAAATTAGTGTTTGGAGGAACAACAAGCTTTGAAGACGCAAGTCCCTATTCCGGAGCCTGTAGTGTCAAAACGTGATTTTGATGCACATCGTGCTCTAAGAACCTCGTTTTGGAGTGTGTGGCTTGAAAGCTCCAGTTTCAAAACAACAAAATCAATGTTTAAAGGCACAACAAGGTTTCAAGACACAAATCCCGATTCTCAAGCTCATAGCTTCAAAACATGATTTTGACAAACATGGTGTTCTTAAAACCTAATTTACGAGGTCGTGCTTCAAAATCCTCATTTTTGGAGCATAAAAATTAGTGTTTGGAGGCACAACAAGGTTTCAAGACACAAGTCCCAATTGCAGAGTCAGTTGCGTCAAAATGCAATTTTGATGTACATCGTGCTCTTAGAACCTCATTTCAGAGCTTGTGCCTTGAAAGCCCTGATTTTGGAACATCAAAATCAATGTTTTGGGGCAAAACAAGGTTTCAAGAAGCAAGTCCCTATTCCAACGCCAATAGCGTCAAAATTCCATTTTGACTCATATCATTCTCTTAGAAGTTCATTTCGGAGCTTATGCCTCGAAAGACGCAGTTTTGGAGCATCAAAATCAATGTTTGGAAGCACAACAAGGTTTCAAGATGCATGTCATGATTCTAGAGTCAATAGCGTTAAAATCTGATTTTGCCGCCCATCGTGCTTTTAGAACCTCATTTCAAAGCTTGTGCCTCGAAAGCGTTGGTTTCAGAGCATCAAAATTAGTGTTTTGACGCAGAACAAGTTTTCAAGATGCAAACCCCGATTGTAGAGCCAGTAGCATCAAAATTAAATTTTGATGCACATTGTGCTCCTAGAACCCTGTTCTAGAAATTGTGCCTCAAAAGCCCCAATTTTGGAGCATCAAAATAGATGTTTGGAGGAACCACAAGGTTTCAAGATGCAAGTCCTGATTCTAGAGCTGGTAGCATCAAAATTTGATTTTGACGCACATCGTACTCTTAGAACCTTGTATTGGAGCTTATGCCTCAAAATATTTGGTTTCTAAGTATCAAAATTGGTGTTTGGAGGCACAACAAGCTTTCAAGACGCAAGTCCCTATTTCAGAGCCTGTAGTGTCAAAACGTGATTTTGATGCGCATCGTGCCCTTATAACCTTGTTTCTGAGCGTGTGGCTCGAAAGCTATAGTTTCAAAACATCAAAATCAACTTTTAAAGGCACAACAAGGTTTCAAGACACAAGTGTGGATTCCCAAGCTAATAGTGTCAAAACATGATTTTGACAAACATGGTGTTCTTAGAACCTCATTACGGAGGTCGTGCCTCAGAAGCCTCATTTTTGGAGCATAAAAATTAGTTTTTGGAGGCACAACAAGGTTTGAAGACACAAGTCCCAATTCCAGAGTCGGTAGCATCAAAACACAATTTTGATGTACATCGTTCTCTTAGAACCTCATTTTAGAGCTTGTGCCTTGAAAGCCTTGATTTTGGATCTTCAAAATCAATGTTTTGAGGCACAACAAGGTTTCAAGAAGCAAGTCCCTATTCCGGAGCCTGTAGCGTCAAAATTCCATTTTGACACACATCATTCTCTTAAAAGCTAATTTCAGAACTTGTGCCTCGAAAGACCCAGTTTTGGAGCATGAAAATCAATGTTTGGAGGCACAACAAGATTTCAATATGCAAGTCCCGATTCTAGAGTCAATAGCATCAAAATCTGATTTTGGAGCAGATCGTGCTCTTAGAACCTGATTTCAAAGTGTGTGCCTCGAAACCCCCAGTTTCAAAGCGTCAAAATCAATTTTTTGAGGCACAAAAGGTTTCAAGATGCAAGCCCTGATTCTAGAGCCAGTAGTATCAAAATTCAATTTTGATGCGCAATGTGCTGTTAGAACCCTACTATAGAAATTATGCCTCAAAAGCCCCAATTTTGGAGCATCAAAATTGATGTTTGGAGGCACAACAAGGTTTCGAGATACAAGTCCTGATTCTGGAGCCGGTAGCGTCAGAATTTGAGTTTGATGTACATCATGCTCTTAGAACCTTGTTTTGGATCTTATGCCTCAAAATCTTTGGTTTTGAATCATCAAAATTGGTGTTTGGAAGCACAACAAGCTTTCAAGACGCAAGTCCCTATTCTGGAGCCTGTAGTCTCAAAACATGATGTTGATGCACATCGTGCTCTTAAAACCTCGTTTCGGAGTTTGTGGCTTGAAAGCTCTAGTTTTAAAACATCAAAATCAATGTTTAAAGGCACAAAAAGGGTTCAAGACACAAGTTTGGATTATCAAGTTGATAGCATCAAAACACAATTTTGACAAACATGATATTCTTAGAACCCCATTTCGAAGGTTGTGCCTCGAAAGCCACGTTTTTGGAGTATAAAAATTAGTATGTGGAGGCACAACAAGGTTTCAAGAAGAAAGTCTCTATTCCGGAGCCTATAGCGTCAAAATTCCATTTTGATGCACATCATTCTCTTAGAAGCTCATTTCGGAGCTTGTGCCTTGAAAGACCCAGTTTTGGAGCATCAAAATCAATGTTTGGAGGCACAACAAGGTTTGAAGATGCAAACAAGTGCTGATTCTAGAGTCAATAGCGTCAAAATCTGATTTTGGCGCACATCGTGCTCTTAGAACGTCATTCCAAAGCTTTTGCCTTGAAAGACCCGTAATTGACTTGGTTCTGCTACTCGATCTGCTTCTGGAATTGGACCCACCCCCTACCGCCCTTAGAAGAGTACGGGGCACGGATGCTTCTGGTACTTCAACAGGTGCTTCAATGGGTGGGCCCTACTATCTATAGGAAACAATGGAATCTCCAACAAGATCTAGATCTGTATCTCAATATCGATCCAAAACTAGTACGGCCCCTTCAAAATAGTTATTATTTACTATCTTAGCCACTTATTCTGAAGCTGATGAGTCAACTCGGTTAGTTGTGAGTGCCTTTGCAATATATAAGCTGCAGGCACTGGGTCAATGAGGTATCTCTAAGGTCGGGTTCTGCGTCTTGATTTGGAGGCATCGGTTTCAGAGCATCAAAATCAATTTTTTGAGGCACAACAAGGTTTCAAGATGCAAGCCCCGATTCTAGAGCCAGTAGCATCAAAATTCAATTTTGATGCACATTGTCCTCTTAGAACCCTTGCCTCAAAATCCCTAGTTTTGGAGCATCAAAATCGATGTTTGGAGGCACAACAAGGTTTCAAGATGCAAGTCCCGATTTTTGAGCCGGTAGCGTCAAAATTTGATTTTGATGAACATCGTGGTCTTAGAACCTTGTTTTGGAGCTTATGTCTCAAAATCTTTGGTTTCGAAGCATCAAAATTGGTATTTAGAGGCACAACAAGCTTTCAAGGTGCAAGTGCTTATGCTGGAGCCCATAGTGTCAAAACGTGATTTTGATGCACATCGTGCTCTTAGAACCTCATTTCGGAGCGTGTGGCTCAAAAGCTTTAGTTTCAAAACATCTAAATCAATCTTTAAAGGCACAACAAGGTTTCACGACAAAAGTCCTGATTCTCAAGCTGGTGGCGTCAAAACATGATTTTTACAAACATGGTGTTCTTAGAACCTCATTTTGGAGGATGTGCCTCAAAAGCCTCATTTTTGGAGCATAAAGAATTAGTGTTGGAGACAAAACAAGCTTTTAAAACACAAGTCCCAATTCTAGAGTTGGTAGCGTCAAAACACAATTTTGATGTACATCGTGCTCTTAGAACCTCATTTCGGAGCTTGTGCCTTGAAAGCCCTGATTTGGGATCATAATCAATGTTTTGAGGCACAACAAGGTTTCAAGAAGCAAGTCCCTATTCCAGAACCTGTACCGTCAAAATTTCATTTTGACACACATCATTCTCTTAGAAGCTCATTTCAGAGCTTGTGCCTCGAAACACCTAGTTTTGGAGCAACAAAATCAACGTCTCGAGGCACAAAAAAGGTTTCAAGATGCAAGTCCCGATTGTAGAGTCAATATCGTCAAAATTTGATTTTGGTGCAGATCGTGCTCTTAGAACCTCATTTTAAATCTTTTGCCTCGAAAGCCACAGTTTTGGAGCATCAAAATCACTGTTTGGAGGCACAACAAGGTTTCAAGATGCAAGTCCCGATTGTAGAGTCAATAGCATCTAAATCTGATTTTGCCGCACATCGTGCTCTTAGAACCTCATTTCGAAGCTTGTTCATCGAAAGCCCCTGTTTTAGGACATCAAATGAGTGTTTTGGGGCACAACTACATTTCAAGATACAAGCCTCGATTCTAGAGCCAGTAGTATCAAAATTCAATTTTGATGCACATTGTGCTCTTCGAACCCTGTTTTAGAAATTGTGCTTCAAAAGCCTCAATTTTGGAGCATCAAAATCGATGTTTCGAGGTACAACAAGGTTTCAAGATGGAAGTTCTGTTTCTGGAGCCGATAGCATCAAAATTAGATTTTGACGCACATCGTACTCTTAAAATCTTGTTTTGGAGCTGATGCCTCAAAATCTTTGGTTTCGGATCATAAAAATTGGTGTCTTGAGGCACAACAAGATTTCAAGACGCAAGTCCCTATTCCAGAGCCTCTAGTGTCAAAATGTGATTTTGATGCACATCGTGCTCTTAGAACCTCATTTCGGAGTGTGTGGCTCAGAAGCTCTAGTTTCCAAACATCAAAATCAATGTTTAAAGGCACAACAAGGTTTCAAGACACAAGTCCCGATTCTCAAGCTGATAGCGTCAAGACATGATTTTGACAAACATGGTGTTCTTAGAACCTCATTTCGGAGCTTGTGCCTCAAAAGCCTCATTTTGGGAGCATAAAAATTAGTGTTTGGAGGCACAACAAGGTTTCAAGGCACAAGTCCTAATTCCAGACTCGGTAGCGTCAAAACATAATTTTGATGTACATCGTGCTCTTAGAACCCCATTTCGGAGCTTGTGGCCTTGAAAGCCTTGATTTTGCAACATCAAAATCAATGTTTTGAGTCACAATAAGGTTTCAAGAAGCAAGTCCCTATTCCGGAGCTTGTAGCGTCAAAATTCCATTTTGACACACGCAAGTCTCTTAGAAGCTCATTTCGGAGCTTGTGCCTCGAAAGACCCAATTTTGGAGCATAAAAATCAATGTTTGGAGGCACAAAAAAGGTTTCAAGATGCAAGTCTCGATTGTAGAGTCAATATTGTCAAAATCTGATTTTGGCGTACATCGTGCTCTTAAAACCTCATTTTAAATCTTGTGCCTAGAAAGCCACAGTTTTGGAGTATCAAAATCACTATTTGGAGGCACAACAAGGTTTCAAGATGCAAGTCCCCGATTCTAGAGTCAATAGCGTCAAAATCTGATTTTGGTGCACATCGTGCTCTTAGAACCTCATTTCAAAACTTGTTCCTCGAAAGCCCTGGTTTCAGGACATCAAAATGAGTGTTTTGAGGCACAACTAGGTTTCAAGATGCAAGCCCCGATTCTAGAGCTAGTAGTATTAAAATTCAATTTTGATGCACATTGTGCTCTTCAAACCCTGTTTTACAAATTGTGCCTCAAAAGGCTCAATTTTGGTTCTGATACTAAAGCTAATATTGTCAAAACACGATTTTGACAAACATGGTGTTCTTAGAACCTCATTTCGGAGGTTGTGCCTCAAAAGCCTCATTTTGGGAGCTTGTGCCTCGAAAGACCCAGTTTTGGAGCATCAAAATCAATGTCAGGAGGCACAAAAAAGGTTTCAAGATGCAAGTCCCGATTGTAGAGTATTTTGAGGCACAACAAGGTTTTAAGATGCAAGCCCTGTTTTAAAAATTGTGCCTCAAAAGCCCCAGTTTTGGAGCATCAAAATCGATGTTTGGAGACACAACAAGGTTTCAAGATGCAAGTCCTGATTTTGGAGCCGGTAGCATCAAAATATTATTTTGACACACATCGTGCTCTTAGACCCTTGTTTTGGAGCTGGTAGCATCAAAATATTCTGGAGCCTGTAGTGTTAAAACGTGATTTTGATGCACATCGTGCTCTTAGAACCTCATCGGATGTGGCTCGAAAGCTCTAGTTTCAAAACATCAAAATCAAATGTTTAAAGGCACAACAAGTTTCAAGGCACATGTCCCAATTCTGAAGTTGATAGCATCAAAACATGATTTTGACAAACATGGTGTTCTTATAACCTCATTTCGGAGGTTGTGCCTCAAAAGCCTTGTTTTTGGAGCATAAAAATTAGTGTTTGGATGCACAACAAGGTTTCCAGACACAAGTCCCAATTCCAGAGTCGATAGTGTCAAAATGCAATTTTGATGTTCATCGTGCTCTTAGAACCTCATTTCGGAGCTTGTACCTTGAAAGCCTTGATTTTGGAACATCAAAATCAATGTTTTGAGGCACAACAAGGTTTCAAGATGCAAGTGCCTATTCTGGAGCCTGTAGCATCAAAATTTCATTTTGACGAACATCATTCTCTTAGAAGCTCATTTCGGAGCTTGTGCCTCGAAAGACCCAGTTTTGGAGTATCGAAATCAATGTCTAGAGGCACAACAAGGTTTCAAGATGCAAGTCCCGATTTTAGAGTCAATATCATCAAAATTTGATTTTGGCGTACATTGTGCTCTTAGAACCTCATTTCAAAACTTGTACCTTGAAAGCCAGAGTTTTTGAGCATCAAAATCAGTGTTTTGAGGCACAACAAGCTTTCAAGATGCAAGCCCTGATTCTAGAGCCAAGAGCATCAAAATTTAATTTTGATGCACATTGTGCTCTAAGAACCCTATTTTAGAAATTGTGCCTCAAAAGCCCCAGTTTTGGAGCATCAAAATTGATGTTTGGAGGCACAACAAGGTTTCAAGATGGAAGTCCTGATTGTCGAGCCGATAGAGTCAAAATTTGATGTTGACGCACATCGTGCTCTTAGAACCTTTTTTTGGAGCTTATGCCTCAAAATATTCGGTTTCGAAGCATCGAAATTCATGCTCGGAGGCACAACAAGCTTTCAAGATGCAAGTCCCTATTCTGGAGCCTGTAGTGTCAAAATGTGATTTTTATGCACATCATGCTCTTAGAACCTCATTTTGGAACGTGTGGCTCGATAGCTCCAGTTTCAAAACATAAAAATCAATGTTTAAAGGCACAACAAGGTTTCAAGACACAAGTCCCGATTCTCAAGCTCATAGCATCAAAACACGATTTTGACAAACATGGTGGTCTTAGAACCTCATTTCGGAGGTTGTGCCTCAAAAGCATCATTTTTAGAGCATAAAAATTAGTGTTTGGAGGCAGAACAAGGTTTCAAGACACAAGTCCCAATTCCAGAGTCTATAGCATCAAAAAGCAATTTAGATGTACATCGTTCTCTTAGAACCTCATTTTGGAGCTTGTGCAGTGAAAGCCCTGATTTGGGAACATCAAAATCAATGTTTTGAGGCACAACAAAGTTTCAAGAATAAAGTCCCTATTCCAGAGCAAGTAACATCAAAATTCAATTTTGATGCACATTGTGGTCTTAGAACCCTGCTTTAGAAACTGTGCCTCAAAAGCCTTAGTTTTGGAGCATCAAAATCGATGTTTGGAGGCACAACAAGGTTTCAAGATGCAAGTCCTGATTCTCGAGTCGGTAGAGTCAAACTTTGATTTTCACGCACATCATGCTCTTAAAACGTTGTTTTTGAGCTTATGCTTTGGTTTCAAAGCATCGAAATTCATGTTACGAGACACAACAAGCCTTCAAGATGCAAGTCCCTATTCGGGAGCTTGTAGTGTCAAAATGTGATTTTGATGCACATCGTTCTCTTTGAACCTTGTTTTGGACAGTGTGGCTTGAAAGCTCTAGTTTCAAAACACCAAAATCAATGTTTAAAGGCACAACAAGGTTTCAAGACACAAGTCCCAATTCTCAAGCTCATAGCGTCAAAACATGATTTTGTCAAAATCCCCAGTTTTGGAGTATCAAAATCGATGTTTGGAGGCACAACAAGGTTTCTAGATGCAAGTCCTAATTCTAGAGCCGGCAGCATCAAAATTTTATTTTGATGCACATCATGCTCTTAGATCCTTGTTTTGGAGCTTATGCTTCAAAATCTTCGGTTTCAAAGCATCAAAATTGGTCTTTGGAGGCACAACAAGCTTTCGAGACACAAATCCCTATTCCGGAGCCTGTAGTGTCAAAATGTGATTTTGATGCACATTATGCTCTTAGAACCTCATTTCGGAGCATGTGCCTTGAAAGCCCTGATTTTGGAACATCAAAATCAACGTTTTGAGGCACAATAAGGTTTCAAGAAGCAAGTCCCTATTCTGGAGCCTGTAGCGTCAAAATTCCATTTTGACGCACATCATTCTCTTAGAAGCTCATTTCAGAGCTTGTGCCTCAAAAGACGCAGTTTTGGAGCACCAAAATCAATGTTTGGAGGCACAACAAGGTTTCAAGATGCAAGTCCCGATTCTAGAGTCAATAGCATCAAAATCTAATTTTGGTGCACATCGTGCTCTTAGAACCTCATTTCGAAGCTTGTGCCTTGTTAGCCCCAATTTCGGAGCATCAAAATCAATGTTTTGAGGCACAACAAGGTTTCAATATGCAAACCCCGATTCTAGAGCTAGTAGCATCAAAATTCAATTTTGATGCACATTGTGCTCTTATAACCTTGTTTTAGAAAGTGTGCCTCAATAGCCCCAGGTTTGGAGCATTAAAATCAATGTTTGGAGGCACAACAAGGTTTGAAGATGTAAGTCCTTATTCTAGAGCCTGTAGTGTCAAAATGTGATTTTGATGCACATCGTGCTCTTAGAACCTCATTTCGAAGCGTGTGGCTCCAAAGCTCCAATTTTAAAACATCAAAATCAATGTTTAAAGGCACAACAAGGTTTCAAGACACAAGTCCCAATTCTCAAGTTGATAGCGTCAAAACACGATTTTGACAAACATGATGTTCTTAGAACCCCATTTCGAAGATTGTGCCTCAAAAGCCTCATTTTTGGAGCATAAAAATTTGTGTTTGGAGGCACAACAAGGTTTCAAGACACAAGTCCGAATTCAAGAGTCCGTAGCATCAAAAAACAGTTTTGATGTACATCGTGATTTTCGAACATCAAAATCAAAATCAATGTGCCTTGAAAGCCCTGATTTTGGAACATCAAAATCAATGTTTTGAGGCACAACAAGATTTCAAGGAGCAAGTCTCTATTCCGGAGCCTGTAGCATCAAAATTCCATTTTGATGCACATCATCCTCTTAGAAGCTCATTTCGGAGCTTGTGCCTCGAAAGACCCAGTTTTGGAGCATCAAAATCAATGTTTGGAGGCACAACAAGGTTTGAAGATGCAAGTACCGATTCTAGAGTCAATAGCGTCAAAATCTGATTTTGGCGCACATCATGCTCTTAGAACATCATTCTGAAGCTTTTGCTTTGAAAGTCCCAATTTCGAAGCATCAGAATTAGTTTATTGAGGCACAACAAGGTTTAAGGATGCAAGCCCCGATTTTAGAGCCAGTAGCATAAAAATTCAATTTTGATGCACATTACCCTATTTTAGAAATTGTGCCTCAAAAGCCACAGTTTTGGAGTATAAAAATCGATGTTTTGAGGCACAACAAGGTTTTAAGATGCAAACCCTGATTCTAGAGCTGGTAGCGTCAAAATTTGATTTTGACGAATATCGTGCTCTTAGAAACTTGTTATGGAGCTTATGCCTCAAAATCTTCAATTTCGAAGCATCAAAATTGGTAATTGGAAGCACAACAATCTTTCAAGACACAAGTCCCTATTCCGAAGCCTGTACTGTCAAATCGTGATTTGAATGCACATCGTGCTCTTAGAACCTCGTTTCAGAGCGTATGACTTGAAAGCTCTAGTTTCAGAACATCAAAATCAATGTTTAAAGGCATAGCAAGGTTTCAACACACAAGTCCTAATTCTCAAGTTGATAACGTCAAAACACGATTTTGACAAACATGGTGTTCTTAGAACCTCATTTCAGAGGTTGTGCCTCAAAAGCCTCATTTTTTGAGCATAAAAATTAGTGTTCGGAGGCACAACAAGGTTTCAAGACAGAAGTCCCAATTTCAGAGTCGGTAGAGTCAAAACACAACTTTGATGTACATCAAGCTCTTAGAACCTCATTTCGGACCTTGTGCCTTGAAAGCTCTGATTTTGGAACATCAAAATCAATGTTTTGAGGCACACCAAGGTTTCAAGAAGCAAGTCCCTATTCTGGAGCCTGTAGCGTTAAAATTCCATTTTGATGCACATCATTCTCTTAGAATCTCATTTCGGACCTTGTGCCTCGAAAGACCCAACTTTGGAGCATCAAAATAAATGTTTAAAGGCACAAAAAGCATTGAAGATGGAAGTCTCGATTCTAGAGTCAATAGCGTCAAAATTTTATTTTGGTGCACATCGTGCTCTTACAACCACATTTTGAAGCTTGTACCTCGAAAGCCCCGATTTGGGAGCATCAAAAATAGTGTTTTGAGTCACAACAAGGTTTCAAGATGCAAGCCCCGATTCTAGAGCCAGTAGCCTCGAAATTCTATTTTGATTGCACATTGTGCTTTTAGAACCCTGTTTTAGAAATTGTGCCTCAAAAGCCCCAGTTTTGGAGCATCAAAATCGATGTTTCGAGGCACAACAAGGTTTCAAGATGCAAGTCCGGATTCTTGAACCGGTAGGATCAAAATTTGATTTTGACGCACATTGTGCTCTTAGATTTTTTTTTTGGAGCTTATGCCTCAAAATCTTTGGTTTCGAAGCATCAAAATTGTTGTCTAGAGACACAACAAGCTTTGAAGACGCAAGTCCCTATTCCGGAGCCTGTAGTGTCAAAATGTGGTTTTGATGCACATCGTGCTCTTAGAACCTCATTTCGGAGCGTGTTGCTCGAAAGCTGCAGTTTGAAAACATCAAAATCAATGTTTAAAGGCACAACAAGGTTTCAAGACACAAGTCCCGATTCTCAAGCTGATAGCATTAAAACACAATTTTGATAAACATAGTGTTCTTAGAACCCCATTTCCGAGGTTATGTCTCAAAAGCCTGCTTTTTAGAGCATAAAAATTAGTGTTTGGAGGCACAACAAGGTTTCAAAAAGCAAGCCCCTATTCTGGAGCCTGTAGCGTCAAAATTCCATTTTGACGCACATCATTCTCTTCGAAGCTCATTTCGGAGCTTGTGCCTCGAAAGACCCTATTTTTGAGCATCAAAATCAATGTTTGGAGGCACAACAAGATTTCAAGATGCAAGCCTCGATTCTAGAGCCAGTAGCATCAAAATTCAATTTTGATGAACATTGTGCTCTTACAACCTTGTTTTAGAAATTGTGCCTCAAAAGCCCTAGTTTTGGAGCATAAAAATCAATGTTAGGAGGCACAACAAGGTTTGAAGATGCAAGTCCTGATTCTCGAGCCGGTAGCATCATAATTTGATTCTGATGCATCTCATGGTCTTAGAACATTGTTTTGGAGCTTATGCCTCAAAATCTTCAATTTCGAAGCACCAAAATTGGTGTTTGGAGGCAGAATAAGCTTTCAAGATGCAACTCCCTATTACGGAGCCTATAGTGTCAAGATGATAGCATCAAAAGATGATTTTGAAAAACATGGTATTCTTAGAACCTCAATTCGGAGGATGTGCCTCAAAAGCCTCAATTTTGGAGCATAAAAATTAGTGTTTGGAGGCACAACAAGGTTTCAAGACAACTCCCAATTCGAGAGTCGGTAGTATCAAAACACAATTTTTATGTACATCGTGCTCTTAGAACCTCATTTCGGAGCTTATACCTTGAAAGCCTTGATTTTGGAACATCAAAATCAATTTTTTGAGGGACAACAAGGTTTCAAGAAGCAAGTCCCTATTCTGGAGCCTGTAGCATCAAAATTTCATTTTCACGCACATTATTCTCTTGGAAGCTCATTTCAGAGCTTGTGCCTCGAAAGACCCAGTTTTGGAGCATCAAAACCACTGTTTGTAGGCACAACATGGTTTCAAGATGCATGTCCCGATTCTAGAGTCAATAGCACCCAAATCTGATTTTGGTGCACATCATGCTCCTAGAACCTCATTTCAAAGCTTGTGCCTCAAAAGCCCCGGTTTTGGAACATCAAAATTATTGTTTTGAGGCACAACAAGGTTTCAAGATGCAAGTCCCTATTCTGGAGCATGTACTGTCAAAACGTGATTTTCATGCACATTGTGCTCTTAGAACCTCATTCTGGAGCGTGTGGCTCGAAAGCTCTAGTTTCAGAACATCAAAATCAATGTTTAAAGGCAAAACAAGGTTTGAAGACGCAAGTCTCGATTCTCAAGCTGATAGCGTCAAAATACAATTTTGACAAACATGGTGTTCTTATAACCTCATTTTGGAGTTTGTACCTCAAAAGCCTCATTTTTTGAGCATAAAAATTAGTGTTTGGAGGCACAACAAGGTTTCAAGACACAAGTCCCAATTCCAGAGTCGCTAACGTCAAAACACAACTTTGATGTACATCGAGCTCTTAGAACCTCATTTCGGAGCTTGTGCCTTGAAAGCCCTGATTTTGGAACATCAAAATCAATGATTTGAGGCACACCAAGGTTTCAAGAAGCAAGTCCCTATTTTGGAGCCGGTAGCATCAAAATTCCATTTTGACGTACATCATTCTCTTTAGAATATGATTTTGGAGCTTGTTGCCTCGAAAGAACCAGCTTTGGAGCATCAAAATCAATGTTTTAAAGGAACAACAAGGTTTGAAGATGGAAGTCCCGATTCTAGAGTCAATAGAGCGTCAAAATTTGATTTCGGCGCACATCGTGCTCTTACAACCTCATTTGAAGCTTCTGCCTCGAAAGCCCCGGTTTGGGAGCATCAAAAACAGTGTTTTGAGGCACAATAAGGTTTCAAGATGCAAGCAACCGATTCTCAAGTTGATAGCGTTAAAACATGATTTTGATAAACATGGTGTTCCTAGAACCCCATTTAGGTTGTGCCTCAAAAGCCTCATTTTTAGAGCATAAAAATTAGAGTTTGGAGGCACAATAAGGTTTCTAGACACAAGTCCCAATTCCAGAGTCGGTAGCATCAAAACACAATTTTGATGTACATTGTGCTCTTAGAACCTCATTTCGAAGGTTTTGCCTTCAAAGCCCTGATTTGGGAACATCAAAATCAATGTTTTGAGGCACAACAAGATTTTGAGCATCCAAATCAATGTTTGGAGGCACAACAAGATTTCAAGATGGAAGCCCCGATTCTAGAGCCAGTAGCATCAAAATTCAATTTTGATGAACATTGTGCTCTTACAACCTTGTTTTAGAAATTGTGCCTCAAAAGCCCTAGTTTTGGAGCATAAAAATTAATGTTAGGAGGCACAACAAGGTTTCAAGATGCAAGTCCTGATTCTCGAGCCGGTAGCATCAGAATTTGATTCTGATGCATCTAATGCTCTTAGAACCTTATTTTTGAGCTTACGCCTCAAAATCTTCAATTTCGAAGCACTAAAATTGGTGTTTGGAGGCACAATAAGCTTTCAAGATGCAACTCCCTATTACGGAGCCTATAGTGTCAAGATGATAGCATCAAAAGATGATTTTGAAAAACATGGTATTCTTAGAACCTCAATTCGGAGGTTGTGCCTCAAAAGCCTCATTTTTGGAGCATAAAAATTAGTGTTTGGAGGCACAACAAGGTTTCAAGACAAATCCCAATTTTAGAGTCGGTAGTATCAAAACACAATTTTTATGTACATCATGCTCTTAGAACCTCATTTCGGAGCTTATGCCTTGAAAGCCTTGATTTTGGAACATCAAAATCATTTTTTTGAGGGACAACAAGGTTTCAAGAAGCAAGTCCCTATTCTGGAGCCTGTAGCGTCAAAATTTCATTTTCACGCACATTATTCTCTTGGAAGCTCATTTCAGAGCTTGTGCCTCGAAAGACCTAGTTTTGGAGCATCAAAATCACTGTTTGTAGCCACAACATGGTTTCAAGATGCATGTCCCGATTCTAGAGTCAATAGCATCCAAATCTGATTTTGGTGCACATCATGCTCTTAGAACCTCATTTCAAAGCTTTTACCTCAAAAGCCTCGGTTTTGGAGCATCAAAATTATTGTTTTGAGGCACAACAAGGTTTCAAGATGCAAGTCCTTATTCTGGAGCATGTACTGTCAAAACATGATTTTCATGCACATCGTGCTCTTAGAACCTCATTCTGGAGCGTGTGGCTCGAAAGCTCTAGTTTCAGAACATCAAAATCAATGTTTAAAGGCACAACAAGGTTTCAAGACACAAGTCTCGATTCTCAAGCTCTAGCGTCAAAACACAATTTTGACAAACATGGTGTTCTTAGAACCTCATTTTGGAGGTTGTACCTCAAAAGCCTCATTTTTTGAGCATAAAAATTAGTGTTTGGAGGCACAACAAGGTTTCAAAACACAAGTCCCAATTCCAGAGTCGCTAGCGTCAAAACACAACTTTGATGTACATTGAGCTCTTAGAACCTCATTTCGGAGCTTGTGCCTTGAAAGCCCTGATTTTGGAACATCAAAATCAATGTTTTGAGGCACACCAAGGTTTCAAGAAGCAAGTCCCTATTCTGGAGCCTGTAGCATCAAAATTCCATTTTGACATACATCATTCTCTTAGAATATCATTTTGGAGCTTGTGCCTCGAAAGAACTAGCTTTGGAGCATCAAAATCAATGTTTAAAGGAACAACAAGGTTTGAAGATGGAAATCCCGATTCTAGAGTCAATAGCGTCAAAATTTGATTTCAGCACACATCGTGCTCTTACAACCTCATTTTGAAGCTTCTACCTCGAAAGCCCTGGTTTGGGAGCATAAAAAATAGTGTTTTGAGGCACAATAAGGTTTCAAGATGGAAGCCCCGATTCTCAAGCTGATAGCATTAAAACATGATTTTGATAAACATGGTGTTCCTAGAACCCCATTTCAGAGGTTGTGCCTCAAAAGACTCATTTTTAGAGCATAAAAATTAGAGTTTGAGGCAAAATAAGGTTTCCAGAGACAAGTCCCAATTCCAGAGTCGGTAGCATCAAAATGCAATTTTGATGTACATCATGCTATGAGAACCTCATTTCGGAGGTTTTGCCTTCAAAGCCCTAATTTTGGAACATCAAAATCAATGTTTTGAGGCACAACAGGATTAATGTTTGGAGGCACAACAAGATTTCAAGATGGAAGCCCCGATTCTAGAGCCAGTAGCATCAAAATTCAATTTTGATGAACATTGTGCTCTTACAACCTTGTTTTAGAAATTGTGCCTCAAAAGCCCTAGTTTTGGAGCATCAAAATCGAGGTTTAAAGGCACAACAAGGCTTCAAGCCACAAGTCCTGATTCTCAAGCTGATAGTGTCAAAACGCGATTTTCACAAACATGGCGTTCTTAGAACCTCATTTCGGAGGTTGCACCTCAAAAGACTCTTTTTTGGAGTACAAAAATTAGTGTTTGGACGCACAACAAGGTTTCAACACACAAGTCCCAATTCTAGAGTCGATAGCTTCAAGCCCTGATTTTAAAACATCAAAAGCAATGTTTTGAGGCACAACAAGGTTTCAGGAAGCAGGTCCCTATTCTAGAGCATGTAGCATCAAAATTCCATTTTGATGGACATCATTCTCTTAGAAGTTCATTTCGGAGCTTGTCCCTCGAAAGACCCAGTTTTGGAGCATCAAAATCAATGTTTGGAGGCACAATAAGGTTTCAAGATGCAAGTCCCGATTCTAGAGTCAATAGCGTCAAAATATGATTTTGGCGCACATCGTGCTCTTAGAACCTCATTTTGAAGCTTGAAACTTGAAAGCCCTGGTTTCGGAGCATCAAAATCAGTGTTCTTAGAACCTAGTTTTAGAAATTGTGCCTCAAAATCCCCAATTTTGGAGCATCAAAATCGATGTTTCGAGGCACAACAAGGTTTCAAGATGCAAGTCCTGATTCTGGAGCCGGTAGGTCAAAATTTGATTTTGGCACAGATTGTACTCTTAGAACCTTGTTTTGGAGCTTATGCCTCAAAATCTTTGGTTTCAAAGCATCAAAATTGGTGTTTGAAGGTACAATAAGCTTTTAAGACACAAGTCCCTGTTCTGGAGCCTGTAGTGTCAAAACGTGATTTTGATGCACTTCGTACTCTTAGAACCTCATTTTGGAGCGTGTGGCTCGAAAGCTCCAGTTTCAAAACATCAAAATCAAAGTTTAAAGGCACAACAAGGTTTCAAGACACAAGTCCCGATTATCAGGGTGATAGCGCCAAAACACGATTTTGACAAACATGGTGTTCTTAGAACCCCATTTCTGAGGTTATGTCTCAAAAGCCTCCTTTTTAGAGCATAAAAATTAGTGTTTGGAAGCACAACAAGGTTTCAAGAAGCAAGTCCCTATTCTGGAGCTTGTAGAACCCTGTTTTAGAAATTGTGCCTCAAAAGCCTCAGTTTTGGAGCATCAAAATTGATGTTTCGAGTCCGGATTCTTGAACCGGTAGCATCAAAATTTGATTTTGATGCACATTGTGCTCTTAGATTTTTTTTTTGGAGCTTATGCCTCAAAATCTTTGGTTTCGAAGCATCAAAATTGTTGTCTAGAGACACAACAAGCTTTGAAGACGCAAGTCCCTATTCCGTAGCCTGTAGTGTCAAAATGTGGTTTTGATGCACATCGTGCTCTTAGAACCTCATTTCGGAGCGTGTTGCTCGAAAGCTCCAGTTTCAAAACATCAAAATCAATGTTTAAAGGCACAACAAGGTTTCAAGACACAAGTCCCGATTCTCAAGCTGATAGCGTTAAAACACGATTTTGATAAACATAGTGTTCTTAGAACCCCATTTCCGAGGTTATGTCTCAAAAGCCTTCTTTTTAGAGCATAAAAATTAGTGTTTGGAGGCACAACAAGGTTTCAAAAAGCAAGTCCCTATTCTGGAGCCTGTAGCGTCAAAATTCCATTTTGACGCACATCATTCTCTTCGAAGCTCATTTCGGAGCTTGTGCCTCGAAAGACCCTGTTTTTGAGCATCAAAATCAATGTTTGGAGGCACAACAAGATTTCAAGATGCAAGCCTCGATTCTAGAGCCAGCATCAAAATTCAATTTTGATGAACATTGTGCTCTTAGAACCTTGTTTTAGAAATTGTGCCTCAAAAGCCCTAGTTTTGGAGCATAAAAATAATGTTAGGAGGCACAATAAGGTTTCAAGATGCAAGTCCTGATTCTCGAGCCGGTAGCATCAAAATTTGATTCTGATGCATCTCATGCTCTTAGAACCTTGTTTTGGAGCTTATGCCTCAAAATCTTCAATTTCGAAGCACTAAAATTGGTGTTTGGAGGCACAATAAGCTTTCAAGATGCAACTCCCTATTACGGAGCCTATAGTATCAAGATGATAGCATCAAAAGATGATTTTGAAAAACATGGTATTCTTAGAACCTCATTTCGGAGGTTGTGCCTCAAAAGCCTCATTTTTGGAGCATAAAAATTAGTGTTTGGAGGCACAACAAGGTTTCAAGACAAATCCCAATTCGAGAGTCGGTAGTATCAAAACACAAATTTTATGTACATCGTGCTCTTAGAACCTCATTTCGGAGCTTATGCCTTGAAAGTCCTGATTTTGGAACATCAAAACCAATTTTTTGAGGGACAACAAGGTTTCAAGAAGCAAGTCCCTATTGTGGAGCCTGTAGCGTCAAAATTTCATTTTCACGCACATTATTCTCTTGGAAGTTCATTTCAGAGCTGTGCCTCGAAAGACCTAGTTTTGGAGCATCAAAATCACTGTTTGTAGCCACAACATGTTTTCAGAATGCATGTCCCTATTGTAGAATCAATAGCATCCAAATCTGATTTTGGTGCACATCATGCTCTTAGAAACTCATTTCAAAGCTTGTGCCTCAAAAGCCCCGGTTTTGGAGCATCAAAATTATTGTTTTGAGGCACAACAAGGTTTCAAGATGCAAGTCCCTATTCTGGAGCATGTACTGTCAAAACATGATTTTCATGCACATCGTGCTCTTAGAACCTCCTTCTGGAGCGTGTGGCTCGAAAGCTCTAGTTTCAGAACATCAAAATCAATGTTTAAAGGCACAACAAGGTTTCAAGACACAAGTCTCGATTCTCAAGCTAATAGCGTCAAAATACAATTTTGACAAACATGGTGTTCTTAGAACCTCATTTTGGAGTTTGTACCTCAAAAGCCTCATTTTTTGAGCATAAAAATTAGTGTTTGGAGGCACAACAAGGTTTCAAGACACAAGTTCCAATTCCAGAGTCGCTAGCGTCAAAACACAACTTTGATGTACATCGAGCTCTTAGAACCTCATTTCGGAGCTTGTGCCTTGAAAGCCCTGATTTTGGAACATCAAAATCAATGATTTGAGGCACACCAAGGTTTCAAGAAGCAAGTCCCTATTTTGGAGCCGGGTAGCATCAAAATTCCATTTTGACGTACATCATTCTCTTAGAATATGATTTTGGAGCTTGTGCCTCGAAAGAACCAGCTTTGGAGCATCAAAATCAATGTTTAAAGGAACAACAAGGTTTGAAGATGGAAGTCCCGATTCTAGAGTCAATAGCGTCAAAATTTGATTTCGGTGCACATCGTGCTCTTAGAACCTCATTTTGAAGCTTCTGCCTCGAAAGCCCTGGTTTGGGAGCATCAAAAACAGTGTTTTGAGGCACAATAAGGTTTCAAGATGCAAGCCCCGATTCTCAAGCTGATTGCGTTAAAACATGATTTTGATAAACATGGTGTTCCTAGAACCCCATTTCAGAGGTTGTGCCTCAAAAGCCTCATTTTTAGATCATAAAAATTAGAGTTCGGAGGCACAAAAGGTTTCTAGACACAAGTCCCAATTCTAGAGTCGGTAGCATCAAAACACAATTTTGATGTACATCATGCTGTTAGAACCTCATTTTGAAGGTTTTGCCTTCAAAGCCCTGATTTTGGAACATCAAAATCAATGTTTTGAGGCACAACAAGATTTTGAGCATCCAAATCAATGTTTGGAGGCACAACAAGATTTCAAGATGGAAGCCCCGATTCTAGAGCCAGTAGCATCAAAATTCAATTTTGATGAACATTGTGCTCTTACAACCTTGTTTTAGAAATTGTGCCTCAAAAGCCCTAGTTTTGGAGCATCAAAATCGAGGTTTAAAAGCACAACAAGGCTTCAAGCCACAAGTCCTGATTCTCGAGCTGATAGCGTCAAAACATGATTTTCACAGACATGGCATTCTTAGAACCTCATTTCGGAGGTTGCATCTCAAAAGACTCATTTTCGGAGTACAAAAATTAGTGTTTGGAGGCACAACAAGGTTTCAAGACACAAGTCCCAATTCTAGAGTCGATAGCTTCAAGCCCTGATTTTCAAACATCAAAAGCAATGTTTTGAGGCACAACAAGGTTTCAGGAAGCAGGTCCCTATTCTAGAGCATGTAGCATCAAAATTCCATTTTGATGGACATCATTCTCTTAGAAGCTCATTTCGGAGCTTGTCCCTCGAAAGACCCAGTTTTGGAGCATCAAAATCAATGTTTGGAGGCACAATAAGGTTTCAAGATGCAAGTCCCGATTCTAGAGTCAATAGCGTCAAAATATGATTTTGGCGCACATCGTGCTCTTAGAACCTCATTTTGAAGCTTGAAACTTGAAAGCCCCGGTTTCGGAGCATCAAAATCAGTGTTTTGAGGCACAACAAGGTTTCAAGATGCAAGCCCTGATTCTAGAGCCAGTACCATCAAAATTCAATTTTGATGCACATTGTGTTCTTAGAACCCAGTTTTAGAAATTGTGCCTCAAAATCCCCAATTTTGGAGCATCAAAATCGATGTTTTGAGGCACAACAAGGTTTCAAGATGCAAGTCCTGATTCTGGAGCTGGTAGGTCAAAATTTGATTTTGGCGCACATCGTACTCTTAGAACCTTGTTTTGCAGCTTATGCCTCAAAATCTTCGGTTTCAAAGCATCAAAATTGGTGTTTGAAGGCACAATAAGCTTTTAAGACACAAGTCCCTATTTTGGTGCTCTTAGAACCTCATTTTGAAGCTTGAAACTTGAAAGCCTCGATTTCGGAGCATCAAAATCAGTGTTTTGAGGCACAACAAGGTTTCAAGATGCAAGCCCTGATTCAAGAGCCAGTACCATCAAAATTCAATTTTGATGCACAATGTGTTCTTAGAACCCAGTTTGAGAAATTGTGCCTCAAAATCCCCAATTTTGGAGCATCAAAATCTATGTTTCGAGGCACAACAAGGTTTCAAGATGCAAATCCTGATTCTGGAGCGGGTAGGTCAAAATTTGATTTTGGCGCACATCGTACTCTTAGAACCTTGTTTTGGAGCTTATGCCTCAAAATCTTCAGTTTCAAAGCATCAAAATTGGTGTTTGAAGGCACAATAAGCTTTTAAGACACAAGTCCTTATTCTGGAGCCTGTAGTGTCAAAACGTGATTTTGATGCACATCGTACTCTTAGAACCTCATTTTGGAGCGTGTGGCTCGAAAGCTCCAGTTTCAAAACATCAAAATCAAAGTTTAAAGGCACAACAAGGTTTCAAGACACAAGTCCCGATTCTCAGGGTGATAGCGCCAAAACATGATTTTGACAAACATGGTGTTCTTAGAACCCCATTTCCGAGGTTATGTCTCAAAAGCCTCCTTTTTAGAGCATAAAAATTAGTGTTTGGAAGCACAACAAGGTTTCAAGAAGCAAGTCCCTATTCTGGAGCCTATAGAACCCTGTTTTAGAAATTGTGCCACAAAAGCCCCAGTTTTGGAGTATCAAAATCAATGTTTCGAGGTATAACAAGGTTTCAAGATGCAAGTTCGGATTCTTGAACCGGTAGCATCAAAATTTGATTTTGACGCACATTGTGCTCTTAGAATTTTTTTTTGGAGCTTATGCCTCAAAATATTTGGTTTCGAAGCATCAAAATTAATCTAAGGACGTTCTAAGAGCACGATGTGCATGAAAATCACGTTTTGACAGTACAGGCTCTGGAATAGGGACTTGCATCTTGAAAGCTTGTTGTGCCTCCAATCACCAATTTTGATGCTTTGAAACCAAAGATTTTGACCCATAAGCTCCAAAACAAGGTTCTAAGAGCACGATATGCGTCAAAATCAAATTTTGACGCTATCGGTTTGAGAATCGGGACTTCCATCTTGAAACCTTGTTGTGCCTCCAAACATCGATTTTGATGCTCCAAAACTGAGGCTATTGAGGCACAATTTCTAAACCAGGGTTGTAAGAGGACAATGTGCATCACAATTGAATTTTGATGCTACTGGCTCTAAAATCGAGGCTTGCATCTTGAAACCTTGTTGTGCCTCAAAACATTGATTTCGATGCTCCGAAATCGGGGGGTAACGAGGCACAAGCTTCGAAATGAGGTTCTAAGAGCACGTTGTGCACCAAAATCAGATTTAGACGCTATTGACTCTAGAATCGGGACTTGCAATCAGCTTGAGAATCGAGACTTGTGTCTTGAAACCTTGTTGTGCCTTTAAACATTGATTTTGAATATTTTGAAACTGGAGCTTTCTAGCCACACGAAATGAGGTTCTAAGAGCACAATGTGCATCAAAATCACGTTTTGACACTACAGGCTCCGGAATAGGGACTTGCGTCTTGAAAGCTTTTTGTGCCTCCAAACACCAATTTTGATGCTTCGAAACCGAAGATTTTCAAGCATAAGCTCCAAAACAAGGTTCTAAGAGCACGATTTGACGCTACCAGATCCAGAATCATGACTTGCATCTTGAAACGTTGTTGTGCCTCCAAACATCGATTTTGATGCTCTTAGGGCTTTTGAAACACAATTTCTAAAACACGGTTCTAAGAGAACAATGTGCATTAAAATTGAATTCTGATGCTATTGGCTCTAGAATCGAGGCTTGCATCTTGAAACATTGTTGGGCCTCAAAAAAACTGATTTTGATGCTCTGAAACTAGGGCTTTCGAGGCACAAGCTTCGAAATGAGGTTCTAAGAGCACAATGTGCGCCAAAATCAGATTTTGACGCTATTGACTCTAGAATCGGGACTTGCATCTTGAAACCTTGTTGTGCCTCCAAACAGTTATTTTGACGCTCTGGAATAGGGACTTGCTTCTTGAAACCTTGTTGTGCCTCAAAACTTTGATTTTGATGTTCCAAAATCAAGGCTTTCAAGGCACAAGCTCCGAAATGAGGTTCTAAGAACACCATGTTTGTCCATATCGTGTTTTGACGCCATCAGCTTGAGAATCGAGGCTTTTTCTGTGAAACATTGTTGCGCCTTTAAACATTGATTTTGATGTTTTGAAACTAGAGCTTTCGAGCCACACACTCCGAAATGAGGTTCTAAGAGCACGTTGTGCATCAAAATCATGTTTTGACACTACATGCTCCATAATAGGGACTTGCGTCTTGAAAGCTTGTTGTGCCTCCAAACACCAATTTTTATGCTTCGAAACCGAAGATTTTGAGGCATAAACTCCAAAACAAGGTTCTAAGAGCACGACGTACATCAAAATTGTGTTTTAATCCTACTGACTCTGGAATTGGGGCTTGCTTCTTGAAACCTTGTTGTGCCTCAAAACATTGATTTTGATTTTCCAAAATAAGGGCTTTCATGGCACAAGCTCCGAAATGAGATTCTAAGAACACCATGTTTGTCAAAATAGTGTTTTGACGCTATCAGCTTGAGAATCAGGACTTGTGTCTTGAAACCTTGTTGTGCCTTTAAACATTGATTTTGATGTTTTGAAACTAGAGCTTTCGAGCCACATGCTCTGAAATTAGGTTCTAAAAGCACGGTGTGCATCAAAATCACGTTTTGAGAGACAAGCTCCAAAAATAGGTTCTAAGACCACGATGTGCGTCAAAATCAAATTCTGACGCTACTGAAAACAGAATCAAGAGCTGCATTTTGAAACCTTGTTGTGCCTTCAAACATCGATTTTGATGCTCCAAAATAGGGGCTTTTGATATACAATTTCTAAAACAGGGTTTTAAGAGCACAATGTGCATCAAAATTGAAATTTGATGCTACTAGCTCTAGAATCGGGGCTTGCATCTTGAAAACTTGTTGTGCCTAAAAACACTGATTTTGGTGCTTCGAAACAAGGGCTTTTGAGGCACAAGCTTCGAAATGAGGTTCTAAGAGCACGATGTGCACCAAAATCAATTTTTGATGCTATTGACTCTAGAATCGGGACTTGCATCTCGAAACCTTGTTGTACCTCCAAACATCGATTTTGATGCTCAAAAACTGGATCTTTCAGGCACAAGCTCCGAAATGAGCTTCTAAGAGAATGATGTGCCTCAAAATGGAATTTTGACGCTAAAGGTTCTAGAATAGGGACTTGTTTCTTGAAACCTTGTTGTGCCTCGAAACATTTTTTTTGAAGTTCCCAAATCAGGGCTTTCAAGGCACAAGCTCCGAAATGAGGTTCTAAGAGCACAATGTACATCAAAATTGCGTTTTGACGCTACCAACTTTGGAATTGGGACTTGTGCCTTGAAATCTTGTTGTGCCTACAAACACTAATTTTTATGCTCAAAAAATGAGGCTTTTGAGGCACAACCTCCAAAATGAGGTTCTAAGAACAAAATTAATGTTTGGAGGCACAACAAGGTTTCAAGATGCAACTCACTATTACGGAGCCTATAGTGTTAAAACGTGATTTTGATGCACATCATGCTCTTAGAACCTCGTTTCGGAGTGTGCCTGACTTGCATCTTGAAAGCTTGTTGTGCCTTAAAACACCAATTTTGATGCTTTGAAACGGAAGATTTTGAGGCATAAGCTCCAAAAATAGGTTCTAAGACCCATGATGTACGTCAAAATCAAATTTTGACGCTATTGGCTCCAGAATCAGGACTTGCATCTTGAAACCTTATTGTGCCTCCAAACATCGATTTTGATGCTTCAAAACTGGGGCTTTTAAGGCACAATTTCTAAGTCACGGTTCTAAGAGCACAATGTGCATCAAAATGAATTTTGGTGGTACTGGCTCTAGAATCGGGGCTTGCATCTTGAAACCTTGTTGTGCCTCAAAACACTAATTTGATGCTCCGAAACTGGGGCTTTTGAGGCACAAGCTTCTAAATGATGTTCTAAGAGCACAATGTGTGCCAAAATTAGATTGATTTCGATGCTCCAAAACTGGGTCTTTCGAGGCACAAGCTCTAAGAGAATGATGTGCGCCAAAATGAAATTTTGATGCTACAGGCTCTGGAATAGAGACTTGCTTCTTGAAACCTTGTTGTGCCTCAAAAAATTGATTTTGATGTTCCCAAATCAAGGCGTTTTAGGCACAAGCTTCGAAATGAGTTTTAAGAGCACTATGTACATCAAAATTGGGTTTTGACGCTACCGACTATGCAATTGGGACATGTGTCTTGAAACCTTGTTGCGCCTTTAAACATTGATTTTTATGTTTTGAAACTGGAGCTTTCGAGCCATACGCTCCGAAAAGAGGTTCTAAGAGCATGATGTCCATCAAAATCATGTTCTGACACTACAGGCTCCGAAATAGGGACTTGCGTCTTGAAACCTTGTTGTGCCTCAAAATCGTGTTTTGATGCCATCAACTTGAGAATTGGGACTTGTGTCTTGAAATCTTGTTGTGCCTTTAAACATTGATTTTAATGTTTTGAAAATGGAGCTTTCGAGCCACACGCTCCAAAATGAGATTCTAAGAGCACGATGTGCATCAAAAATGACACGATAGCCTCCAAAATAGGGACTTGCATCATAGAATCTTGTTTTGGAGCTTATGCCTCAAAATCATTGGTTTCAAAGCATCAAAATTGGTGTCTGAAGGCACAACAAGCTTTCAAGACGCAAGTCCCTATTCCAGAGCCAGTAGTGTCAAAACATGATTTTGATGCACAACATGCTCTTAGAAATTCGTTTTAGAGCGTTTGGCTTCGAAAGCTCCAGTTTCAAAACATCAAAATCAATGTTTAAAGGCACAACAAGGTTTCAAGACACAAGTCCCAATTCTCAAGCTGATAGCGTCAAAACACGACTTTGACAAAGATGGTGTTGTTAGAACCTCATTTCGAAGGTTGTGCCTCAAAAGCCTCATTTTTGAAGCATCAAAATCAATGTTTGGAGGCACAACAAGGTTTCAAGATGCAAGTCCCTATTCTAGAGTCAATATACTCAAAATATGATTTTGGCGCACATTGTCCTCTTAGAACCTCATTTCAAAGCTTGTGCCTCGAAAGCACCGGTTTCAGAGCATCAAAATTAATTTTTTGAGACACAACAAGGTTTCAAGATGCAAGCCCCGATTCTAGATCCAGTAGCATCAAAATTCAATTTTGATGCACATTGCACTCTTAAAACCTTGTTTTAGGAATTGTGCCTCAAAATCCCTAGTTTTGGAGCATCAAAATCGATGTTTGGAGGCACAACAAGGTTTCATGATGCAAGTCCTGATTCTGGAGCCGGTCGCGTCAAGATGCAAGTCCTGATTCTGGAGCCGGTCCCTCTTCCAGAGCTTGTAGTGTCAAAAGGTGATTTTGATGCACATCGTGCTCTTAGAACCTCGTTTCGGAGCGTGTGGCTCGAAAGCTCTAGTTTCAAAACATTAAAATCAATGTTTAAAGGCACAACAAGGTTTCAAGACACAAGTCCCGATTCTCAAGCTGATTGTGTCAAAACACGATTTTGATAAACAAGGTGTTCTTAGAACCTCGTTTTGGAGGTTGTGCCTCAAAAGCCTCATTTTTGGAGCATAAAAATTAGTGTTTGGTTACACAACAAGGATTCTAGACACAAGTCCCAATTCCAGAGTCGGTAGCGTCAAAACACAATTTTGTTGTACA
Organism: Cryptomeria japonica; assembly: GCF_030272615.1. NCBI lineage: Eukaryota > Viridiplantae > Streptophyta > Pinopsida > Cupressales > Cupressaceae > Cryptomeria > Cryptomeria japonica. The sequence continues at coordinate 497,028,564 of NC_081407.1, read as the reverse complement.
TTGTGCTCTTAGAACTTCATTTCGGAGCTTGTGCCTTGAAAGCCCTAATTTTGGAACATCAAAATCAATATTTTGAGGCACAACAAGGTTTGAAGATGCAAGTCCCGATTGTAGAGTCAATAGCGTCAAAAACTAATTTTGGTGCACATCGTGCTCTTAGAACCTCATTTTGAAGCTTGTGCCTCGATAGCCAATTCGGAGCATCAAAATTAGTGTTTCTAGACACAAAAACGTTTCAAGGTGCAAATCCCGATTCTAGAGCCACTAGCATCAAAATTCAATTTTGATGCATATTGTGCTCTTAGAACCCTATTATTGAAATTGTGCCTCTAAAGCCCCAGTTTTGGAGCTTCAAAATCGATGTTTGGATGCACAACAAGGTTTCAAGATGCAAATCCTGATTCTGGAGCCGGTAGAGTCAGAATTTAATTTCGACGCACATCGTGCTCTTAGAACCTTGTTTTGGAGCTTATGCCTTGAAATCTTTGGTTTCAAAGCATCGAAATTGGTGTTTGTAAGCACAACAAGCAATGCAAGATGAAAGTCCGTATTCCAGAGCCTGTAGTGTCAAAACATGATTTTGATGCACATCGTGTTCTTAGAACCTCGTTTCGGAGCGTGTGGCTCGAAAGCTCTAGTTTCAAAACATCAAAGTCAATGTTTAAAGGCACACAAGGTTTCAAGATGCAAGACCCTATTCTAGAGACAGTAGCATCAAAATTCAATTTTGATGCACATTGTACTCTTAGAACCCTGTTTTAGAAATTGTGCCTCAAAAGACCCAGTTTTGGAGCATCAAAATCGATGTTTGGAGGCACAACAAGGTTTCAAGATGAAAGTCCTGATTCTGGAGCCGGTAGCTTGAAAATTTGATTTAGAACCTTGATTTGGAGCTTATGCCTCAAAATCTTCGGTTTTGAAGCATCGAAATTGGTGTTTGGAGGCACAACAAGGTTTCAAGATGCAAGTCCCTATTTACGAGCCTGTAGTGTCAAAACGTGATTTTGACGGACATCATGCTCTTAGAACCTCTTTTCGGAGTGTATGGCTTGAAAGCTCCAGTTTCAAAACATAAAAATCAATGTTTAACGGCACAACAAGGTTTGAAGACACAAGTCCCAATTGCAGAGTCGGTAGCGTCAAAACCCAATTTTGATGTACATCATGCTCTTAGAAACTCATTTCGAAGCTTGTGCCTTGAAAGCCTTGATTTGGGAATATCAAAATTGATTTTTTGAGGCACAACAAGGTTTCAAGAAGCAAGACCCAATTTTGGAGCATCAAAATCTGATTTTGGCACACATCGTGCTTTTAGAAGCTCATTTTGATGCTTGTGCATCAAAAGCCCCGTTTCAGAGCATCAAAATCAATGTTTTGAGGCACAACAAGGTTTCAAGATGCAAGCCCCGATTTTAGAGCCAGTTGCATCAAAATTCAATTTTGATGCACATTGTGCTCTTTGAACCCTATTTTAGAAGTTGTGCCTCAAAAGCCCCAGTTTTGGAGCATCAAAATGGATGTTTGGAGGCAAAACAAGGTTTCAAGATGCAAGTCCTAATTCTAGAGCCGGTAGCATCAAAATTTCATTTTTACGCACATCGTGCTCTTAGAACCTTGTTTTGGAGCTTATGCTTCAAAATCTTTGGTTTTCAAACATCAAAATTGGTGTTTGGAGGCACAACAAGCTTTCAAGACGCAAGTCCCTATTCCAGAGCCTGTACTGTCAAAACGTGATTTTGATGCACATCATGCTCTTAGAACCTCATTTCGGAGCGTGTGGCTCGAAGCTCCAGTTTTGAAACATCAAAATCAATGTTTAAAGGCACAACAAGGTTTCAAGACACAAGTCCCAATTCTCGAGCTGATAGCGTCAAAACACGATTTTGACAAACATGGCGTTCTTGGAACCTCATTTCGAAGGTTGTCCCTCAAAAGCCTCCTTTTTGGAGCATAAAAATTAGTGTACCAAAACACAATTTTGATGTACATCGTGCTCTTGGAACCTCATTTTGGAGCTTGTGCCTTGAAAGCTCTGATTTTGGAACATCAAAATCAAAGTTTTGAGGCACAACAAGCTTTCCAAAAGCAACTCCCTATTCCAGAGCCTGTAGCGTCAAAATTCCATTTTGACGCATTCTCTTAGAAGCTCATTTCAAAGCTTGTGCCTCGAAAGACCCAGTTTTGGAGCGTCAAAATCAATGTTTGGAGACACAACAAGGTTTCAAGATGCAAGTCGTTATTTATTCTTTAATATTTTAAATTTTAAATTTATTTTCTAGAATCTTCTTTTTTCTCCTACACCATGTGCTTAATTAGGATATTGTGAAAATAAGCAATTTTCAAATAAATTATGGCCTCATGTGTGTGTCACAACTTATATTTCTTTTTATTTAAAAACTTCAACCTCATTTCAATTTATCTTTTCTTTCTAACATTACTCCTAAAATTAATATTATAAGAGTAATAATAATAATAATAATAATAATAATAATAAAGGTTTCAAGACGCAAGTCCCTATTATGGAGCCTGTAGTATAAAAACATGATTTTGATGCACATCGTGGTCTTAGAACTTCATTTCGGAACGTTTGGCTCGAAAGCTCCATTTTTAGAACATCAATATCAATGTTTAAAGGCACAACAAGGTTTCAAGACACAAGTCCCGATTCGCAAGCTGATAGCGTCAAAACACTATTTTGACAAACATGGTGTTCTTAGAACCTCATTTCGAAGGTTGTTCCTCAAAAGCCTCATTTTTGGAGCTTAAAAATTAGTGTTTGGAGGCACAATAAGGTTTCAAGACAGAAGTCCCAATTCCAGAGTCGGTACCATCAAAACACAGTTTTGATGTACATCATGCTCTTAGAACCTCATTTTGGAGCTTATGCCTCAAAATCTTCGGTTTCGAAGCATCAAAATTGGTGTTTGGAGGCACAACAAGCTTTGAAGACGCAAGTCCCTATTATGGAGCATGTAATGTCAAAACATGATTTTGATGCACATCATGCTCTTAGAACCTCGTTTCAGAGCGAGTGGCTCGAAAGCTCTAGTTTAAAAACATCAAAATCAATGTTTAAAGGCGCAACAAGGTTTCACGACAAAAGTCCCGCTTCTCAAGATGATGGCATCAAAACATGATATGGACAAACATGGTGTTCTTAGAACCTCATTTCAGAGGTAATGCATTCAAAGCATCATTTTTGGAGCATAAAAATCAGTGTTTGGAAGCACAACTAGGTTTCAAAACACAACTCCCAATTTCGGAGTTGGTAGTGTCAAAACATAATTTTGATGTACATCATTCTAGAGCCTGTAGCGTCAAAATTCTATTTTGACGCACATCATTCTCTTAGAAGCTCATTTCGGAGCTTGTGACTCAAAAGACCCAGTTTTGGACCATCAAAATCAATGTTTGGAACCACAAGAAGGTTTCAAGATGCAAGTCCCGATTCTAGAGTCAATAGTGTCAAAATCTGATTTTGGCGCACATTGTGCTCTTAGAACCTCATTTCGAAGCATTCAAGATGCAAGCCTTTATTCTACAACTAGTAGCATCAAAATTCAATTTTGATGAACATTGCGCACTTAGAACCATGTTTTAGAAATTGTGCCTCAAAAGCCCCAGTTTTGGAGCATCAAAATCGATGTTTGGAGGCACAACAAGGTTTCAAGATGGAAGTCCTAATTCTCGAACCGATAGCGTCAAAATTTGATTTTGACGGACATCGTGCTCTTAGAACCTTGGTTTGGAGCTTATGCCTCAAAATTGGTGTTTGGAGGCACAACAAGCTTTCAAAATGCAAGTCCCTATTCCAGAGCCTGTAGTGTCAAAACGTGATTTTGATGCACATCGTGCTCTTAGAACCTTGTTTCGGAGCGTGTGGCTCGGAAGCTCTAGTTTCAAAACATCAAAATCAATGTTTAAAATCACAACAAGGTTTCAAGACACAAATCCCGATTCTCAAGCTGATAGCGTCAAAACACGATTTTGACAAACATGGTGTTCTTAGAACCCCATTTCGGAGGTTGTGCCACAAAAGCCTGATTTTTTGAGCATAAAAATTAATGTTTGGGGGCACAACAAGCTTTCAAGACATAAGTCCCAATTCTAGAGTCAGCAGTGTCAAAACGCAATTTTGATGTACATCGTGCTCATAGAACCTCATTTTGGAGCTTGTGCCTTGAAAATGCTGGTTTTGGAACATCAAAATCAATGTTTTGAGGCGCAACAAGGTTTCAAGAAGCAAGTCCCTATTCCGGAGCCTGTAGCATCAAAATTCCATTTTGATGCACATCATTCTCTTAGCAGCTCATTTCAAAGCTTGTGCCTCGAAAGACCTAGTTTTGGAGACACAACAAGGTTTCAAGATGCAAGTCCCGATTCTAGAGTCAATTGCATCAAAATATGATTTTGGTGCACATCATGCTCGTAGAACCTTATTCCGAAGCTTGTGCCTCGAAAGCCCCAGTTTCAGAGCATCAAAATCCGTGTTTTGAGGCACAACAAGGTTTCAAGATGCAAGCCCCAATTCTAGAACCAGCACCACCAAAATTCAATTTTGATGCACATTGTGCTCTTAGAACCCTAATTTAGAAATTGTGCCTCAAAAGCCCCAGTTTTAGATCATCAAAATCGATCTTTGGAGGCACAACAAAGTTTCAAGATGCAAGTCCTAATTCTGGAGCCGGTAGAGTCAAAATTTGATTTTGACGCACATCGTGCTCTTAGAACCTTGTTTTGGAGCTTATGCCTCAAAATTCTTGGTTTCAAAGCATCAAAATTGGTGTTTGGAGGCACAACAAGCTTTCAAGACGCAAGTCCCTATTTCAAAGTCTGTAGTGTCAAAACATGATTTTGATGCACATCGTGCTCTTAGAACCTCGTTTCGGAGCATATGGCTCGAAAGCTTTAGTTACAAAACATAAAAATCAATGTTTAAAGGCACAATAAGGTTTGAAGATTACAGAGTCGGTAGCATCAAAACCCAATTTTGATGTACATCGTGCTCTTAGAACCTTATTTCGAAGCTTGTGCCATGAAAGCCCTGATTTGGGAACATCAAAATCATTTTTTTGAGGCACAACAAGGTTTCAAGAAGCAAGTCTCTATTCCGGAGCCTATAGCATCAAAATTGCATTTTGACGCACATCATTCTCTTAGAAGCTCATTTCGGAGCTTGTGCCTCGAAAGACCCAGTTTTGGAGCATCAAAATCAATGTTTGGAGGCACAAAAAGCTTTCAAGATGCAACTGCCGATTCTAGAGTCAATAGCGTCGAAATCTGATTTTGGCACACATCATGCTCTTAGAACCTCATTTCGAATCATGTGCCTCGAAAGCTGCAGTTTCAGAGCATCAAAATCAATGTTTTGAGGCACAACAAGGTTTCAAGATCCAAGCCTCGATTTTAGAGCCAGTAGCATCAAAATTGAATTTTGATGCACATTATCCTCTTACAACCCTATTTTAGAAATTGTGCCTCAAAAGCCCCAGTTTTAGAGCATCAAAATCGATGTTTGGAGGCACAACAAGGTTTCAAGATTTCCTGATTCTCGAACCGATAGCATCAAAATTTGATTTTGACACATATTGTTCTCTTAGAACCTTGTTTTGGAGCTTATGGGTCAAAACCTTCGGTTTCGAAGCATCAAAATTGGTGATTGGAGGCACAACAAGCTTTCAAGAAGCAAGTCCCTATTCCGGAGCCTGTACTGTCAAAACGTGATTTTCATGCACATCGTGCTCGTAGAACCTCCTTTCGGAGCATGTGGCTCGAAAGCACTAGTTTCAGAATATCAAAATCAATGTTTAAAGGCACAACAAGTTTCTAAGACACAAGTCTTGATTCTCAAGCTGATAGCATCAAAACACGATTTTGACAAACATGGTGTTCTTAGAACCTCATTTTGGAGGTTGTGCCTCAAAAGCCTCCTTTTTTTAGCATAAAAATTAGTGTTTGGAGGCAAAATAAGGTTTCAAGACACAAGTCCCAATTCTAGAGTTGGTAGCGTCAAAACACAAGTTTGATGTACATCGAGCTCTTAGAACCTCATTTTCAGAGCTTGTGCTTCCAAAGACCCAGCTTTGGAGCATCGAAATCAATGTTTAAAGGCACAACAAGGTTTGAAGATGGAAGTCCCGATTCTAGAGTCAATAGCGTCAAAATTTGATTTTGGCGCACATCATGCTCTTACAACCTCATTTGAAGCTTGTGCCTCGAAAGCCCCGGTTTGGGAGCATCAAAAACAATGTTTTAAGGAACAACAAGGTTTCAAGATGCAAGCCCCGATTCTAGAACTAGTAGCCTCAAAATTCAATTTGGATTGCACATTGTGCTTTTAGAACCCTATTTTAGAAATTGTGCCTCAAAAGCCCCAGTTTTGGAGCATCAAAATCGATATGTCGAGGCACAACATTGTGCTCTTAGAACCTTGTTTTGGAGCTTATGTCTAAAAATATTTGGTTTGAAAGCATCAAAATTGGTGACTAGAGGCACAACAAGCTTTCAAGACGCAAGTCCCTATTCCGGAGCCTATAGTGTCAAAACGTGATTTTGATGCACATGGTGTTCTTAGAACGCCATTTCAGAGGTTGTGCCTCAAAAGCCTCCTTTTTAGAGCATAAAAATTAGTGTTTGGAGGCACAACAAGGTTTCCAAACACAATTACAAATTCCAAAGTTGGTAGCATCAAAATGCAATTTTGATGTACATCGTGCTCTTAGAACCTCATTTCGGAGGTTGTGCCTTGAAAGCCTTGATTTAGGAACATCAAAATTAATGTTTTGAGGCACAACAAAGTTTCAAGAAGCAAGTCCGTATTCCAGAGCCTGTACCGTCAAAATTCCATTTTGACACACATCATTCTCTTAGAAGCTCATTTCGGAGCTTGTGCCTTGAAAGACGCAGTTTTTGAGCATCAAAATCAATGAATGGAGGCAGAACAAGGTTTCAAGAAGCAAGTCCCTATTCTAGAGCCTATACCCTCAAAATTCCATTTTGACACATATCATTCTCTTAGAAGCTCATTTTGGAGCTTGTGCCTCGAAAGACCCAATTTTGCAGCATCAAAATCAATGTTTGGAAGCACAACAAGGTTTGAAGATGCAAGTCCCTATTCTAGAGTCAATAGCGTCAAAATTTGATTTTCGCGCACATCGTCCTCTTGGAACCTCATTTTGAAGCTTGTGCCTCAAAAGCCCCAGTTTCAGAGCATCAAAATCAGTGTTTTGAGGCACAACAACGTTTCAAGATGCAAGGCCCGATTCTAGGCCAGGCACAACAAGGTTTCAAGACACAAGTCCTGATTCTCAAGTTGATAGCATCAAAACATAATTTTGACAAACATGGTGTTCTTAGAACCTCATTTCAGAGGTTGTGCCTCAAAAGCCTAATTTTTGGAGCATAAAAATTAGTGTTTGGAGGCACAACAAGGTTTCAAGACACAAGTTCCAATTCCAGAGTCGGTAGCGTCAAAATGCAATTTTGATGTACATCATTCTCTTAGAACCTCATTTCGGAGCTTGTGCGTTGAAAACCCTAATTTGGGAACATCAAAATCAATGTTTTGAGGCACAACAAGGTTTCAAGAAGCAAGTCCCTATTCCTGAGCCTGTAGCGTCAAAATTCCATTTTGACGCACATTATTCTCTTAGAGGCTCATTTTGGAGCTTGTGCCTTGAAAGACCCAGTTTTGCAGCATCAAAATCAATGTCTGGAGCTACAGCAACGTTTCAAGATGCAAGTCTCGTTTGTAGAGTCAATAGTGTCAAATTATGATTTTGGGGCACATCGTGCTCTTAGAACCTCATTTTGAAGCTTGAAACTCGAAAACCTCGGTTTTAGAGCATCAAAATCAGTGTTTTGAGGCACAATAAGGTTTCAAGATGCAAGCCCCGATTCTAGAGCAAGTACCATCAAAATTCAATTTTGATGCACATTGTGCTCTTAGAACCTTGTTTTAGAAATTGTGCCTCAAAAGCCCCAGTTTTAGAGCATCAAAATTGATGTTTGGAGGCACAACAAGGTTTGAAGATGCAAGTCCTAATTCTAGAGCCGGTAGCGTCAAAATTTTATTTTGACGCACATTATGCTCTTAGACCCTTGTTTTGGAGCTTATGCCTCAAAATCTTCGATTTCGAAGCATCAAAACTGGTATTTGGAGGAACAACAAGCTTTCAAGACGCAAGTCCCTATTCCAGAATCTGTAGTGTCCAAATGTGGTTTTCATGCACATCGTGCTAGAACCTCGTTTCGGAGCGTGTGGCTGGAAAGCTCCAGTTTCAAAACATCAAAATCAATGTTTAAAGGCACAACAAGGTTTCAAGACACAAGTCCCATTTCTCAAGCTGATAGCGTCAAAATTAATGTTTTGAGGCACAACAAGGTTTCAAGAATCAAGTCCCTATTCAAAAGCTTGTAGCGTCAAAATTCCATTTTGACGCACACATTTGTCTTAGAAGCTCATCTTAGAGCTTTTGCCTCAAATGACCCAAGTTTGGAGCATCAAAATCAATGTTTAGAAGCACAACAAGGTTTCAAGATGCAAGTCCCGATTCTAGAGTCAATAGCATCAAAAACTTATTTTGGTGCACATCGTGCTCTTAGAACCTCATTTCAAAGCTTGTGCTTCAAAAGCCTCGGTTTCTGAGCATCAAAATCACTGTTTTGAGGCAGAACAAGGTTTCAAGATGCAAACCCTGATTCTAGAACCAGTACCATCAAAATTCAATTTTGATGCTTAGAACCCTTTTTAGAAATTGTACCTCAAAAGCCCCAAATTTGGAGCATCAAAATCGATGTTTGGAGGCACAATAATGTTTCAAGATGCAAGTCCTGATTCTGGAGCCAGTAGCATCAAAATTTGATTTTGATGCACATCGTGCTCTTAGAATCTTATTTTGGAGCTATGCTTCGCAATCTTTGGTTTTGATGCATCAACATTGGTGTTTGGAGGCTTAACAAGCTTTCAAGAGGCAAGTCCCTATTCTGGAGCCTGTAGTGTCTAAACATGATTTTGATGCACATTGTGCTCTAAGAACCTCATTTCAGAGCGTGTAGCTTGAAAGCTCTAGTTTCAAAGCATCAAAATCAATGTTTAAAGGCACACCTAGGTTTCAAGACACAAGTCCCGATTCTCAAGCTCATAGCTTCAAAACACGATTTTGACAAACATGGTGTTCTTAGAACCTAATTTCTGAGGTCATGCCTCAAAATCCTTATTTTTGGAGCATAAAAATTAGTGTTGTGAAGCACAACAAGGTTTCAAGACACAAGTCCCAATTCCAGAGTCGATAGCGTCAAAATGCAATTTTGATGTACATCGTGCTCATAGAAGCTCATTTCGGAGCTTGTGCCTTGAAAGCCCTGATTTTGGAACATCAAAATCAATGTTTTGGGGCAAAACAAGGTTTCAAGAAGCAAGTCCCTATTCCAAAGCCGATAGCGTCAAAATTCCATTTTGACTCACATCATTCTCTTAGAAGCTCATTTCGGAGCTTATGAATCGAAAGACCCAGTTTTGGAGCATCAAAATCAATGTTTGGAGGCACAACAAGGTTTCAAGATGCAAGTCATGATTCTAGAGTCAATAGCGTCAAAATCTGATTTTGGTGCACATCGTGCTCTTAGAACCTCATTTCAAGATGCAAGCCCCGATTGTAGAGCAAGTACCATCAAAATTCAATTTTGATGCACATTGTGCTCTTAGAACCTTGTTTTAGAAATTGTGCCTCAAAAGCCCCAGTTTTAGAGCATCAAAATCGATGTTTGGAGGCACAACAAGGTTTGAAGATGCAAGTCCTAATTCTAGAGCCGATAGCGTCAAAATTTTATTTTGACGCACATTATGCTCTTAGACCCTTGTTTTGGAGCTTATGCCTCAAAATCTTCGGTTTCGAAGCATCAAAACTGGTATTTGGAGGAACAACAAGCTTTCAAGATGCAAGTCCCTATTCCAGAATCTGTAGTGTCCAAATGTGATTTTCATGCACATCGTGCTCTTAGAACCTCGTTTCGGAGCGTGTGGCTGGAAAGCTCCAGTTTCAAAACATCAAAATCAATGTTTAAAGTCACAACAAGGTTTCAAGACACAAGTCCCAATTCTCAAGCTGATAGCATCAAAATTAATGTTTTGAGGCACAACAAGGTTTCAAGAATCAAGTCCCTATTCAAAAGCTTGTAGCGTCAAAATTCCATTTTGACGCACACATTTGTCTTAGAAGCTCATCTTAGAGCTTTTGACTCAAAAGACCCAAGTTTGGAGCATCAAAATCAATGTTTAGAAGCACAACAAGGTTTCAAGATGCAAGTCCCGATTCTAGAGTCAATAGCATCAAAAACTTATTTTGGTGCACATCGTGCTCTTAGAACCTCATTTCAAAGCTTGTGCTTCAAAAGCCCCGGTTTTCGAGCATCAAAATCACTGTTTTGAGGCACAACAAGGTTTCAAGATGCAAACCCCGATTCTAGAACCAGTACCATCAAAATTCAATTTTGATGCTTAGAACCCTTTTTAGAAATTGTACCTCAAAAGCCCTAGATTTGGAGCATCAAAATCGATGTTTGGAGGCACAACAATGTTTCAAGATGCAAGTTCTGATTCTGGAGCCAGTAGCATCAAAATTTGATTTTGATGCACATCGTGCTCTTAGAATCTTATTTTGGAGCTATGTTTCGCAATCTTTGGTTTTGATGCATCAACATTGGTGTTTGGAGGCTTAACAAGGTTTCAAGACGCAAGTCCTTATTCTGGAGCCTGTAGTGTCTAAACGTGATTTTGATGCACATCGTGCTCTAAGAACCTCATTTCAGAGCGTGTAGCTTGAAAGCTCTAGTTTCAAAGCATCAAAATCAATGTTTAAAGGCACAACAAGGTTTCAAGACACAAGTCCTGATTCTCAAGTTCATAGCTTCAAAACACGATTTTGACAAACATGGTGTTCTTAGAACCTAATTTCCGAGGTCATGCCTCAAAATCCTCATTTTTGGAGCATAAAAATTATTGTTGTGAAGCACAACAAGGATTCAAGACACAAGTCCTAATTCTAGAGTCGATAGCGTCAAAATGCAATTTTGATGTACATCGTGCTCATAGAACCTCATTTCGGAGCTTGTGCCTTGAAAGCCCTGATTTTGGAACATCAAAATCAATGTTTTGGGGCAAAACAAGGTTTCAAGAAGCAAGTCCCTATTCCAAAGCCAATAGTGTCAAAATTCCATTTTGACTCACATCATTCTCTTAGAAGCTCATTTCGGAGCTAATGAATCGAAAGACCCAGTTTTGGAGCATCAAAATCAATGTTTGGAGGCACAACAAGGTTTCAAGATGCAAGTCATGATTCTAGAGTCAATAGCGTCAAAATCTGATTTTGGTGCACATCGTGCTCTTAGAACCTCATTTCAAAGCTTGTGCCTCGAAATCAATGTTTTGAAGCACAACAAGGTTTCAAGATGCAAGCCCCAATTCAATTTTGATGCACATTGTGCTCTTAGAACCCTTTTCTAGAAATTGTACCTCCAAAGCCCCAATTTTGGAGCATTAAAATCGATTTTTGCAGGCACAACAAGGTTTCAAGATGCAAGTCCTGATTCTGGAGCCGGGTAGCGTCAAAATTTGATTTTGACGCACATCTTGCTCTTAGAACCTTGTTTTGGAGCTTATGCCTCAAAATTTTCGTTTCTAAGCATCAAAATTGGTGTTTGGAGGCACAACAAGCTTTCAAGACACAAGTCCCTATTTTGGAGCCTGTAGTGTCAAAATGTGATTTTGATGCACATCGTGCTCTTAGAACCTCATTCCGGAGTGTGTGGCTCGAAAGCTCTAGTTTCAAAACATCAAAATCAATGTTTAAAGGCACAACAAGGTTTAAAGGCACAAGTGCAGATTCACAAGCTAATAGCATCAAAACACTATTTTGACAAACATGGTGTTCTTAGAACCTCATTACGGAGGTCGTGCCTCAAAAGCCTCATTTTTGGACCATAAAAATTAGTGTTTGGAGGAACAAAAAGGTTTCAAGATACAAGTCCCAATTCCAGAGTCGGTAGTGTCAAAACCCAATTTTGATGTACATCGTGCTCTTAAAACCTCATTTCAGAGCTTGTGCCTTGAAAGCCCTAATTTTGGAACATCAAAATCAATTTTTTGAGGCACAACAAGGTTTCAAGAAGCAAGTCCCTATTTTGGAGCCTGTATCGTCAAAATTCCATTTTGACGCACATGATTTTCTTAGAAGCTGATTTTAGAGCTTGTGCCTCAAAAGACCCAGTTTTGGAGGATCAAAATCAATGTTTGGAGGCACGACAAGGTTTCAAGATACAAGTCCTGATTCTAGAGCCAATAGCATCAAAATATGATTTTGGCGCACATCGTGCTCTTAGAACCTCATTTTGAAGCTTGTGCCTTGAAAACCCCAGTTTCAAAGCATCAAAATCAGTGTTTTGAGGCACAACAAGGTTTCAGGATGCAAGCCCCGTTTCTAGAGCGAGTAGCATCAAAAATCAATTTTGTTGCACATTGTGCTCTTAGAACCCTGTTCTAGAAATTGTGCCTCAAAAGCCCCAATTTTGGAGCATCAAAATCGATGTTTGCAGGCACAACAATGTTTCAAGATGCAAGTCCTGATTCTGGAGCCAATAGCTTCAAATTTTGATTTTGACGCACATCGTGCTCTTAGAACCTTGTTTTGGAGCTTATGCCTCAAAATCTTTGGTTTCTAAGCATCAAAATTGGTGTTTGGAGGCACAACAAGCTTTCAAGACGCAAGTCCCTATTTTGGAGCCTGTAGTGTCAAAATGTGATTTTGATGCACATCTTGCTCTTAGAACCTCGTTTCGAAGTGTGTGGCTCGAAAGCTCCAGTTTCAAAACATCAAAATCAATGTTTAAAGACACAACAAGGTTTCAAGACACAAGTGCTGATTCCCAAGCTGATAGCATCAAAACATGGTTTTGACAAACATGGTGTTCTTAGAACCTCATTACAGAGGTCGTGCCTCAAAAGCCTCATTTTTGGAGCATAAAAATTAGTGTTTGGAGGAACAAAAAGGTTTCAAGATACAAGTCCCAATTCCAGAGTCGGTAGTGTCACAACCCAATTTAGATGTACATCCTGCTCTTAGAACCTCATTTCGAAGCTTGTGCCTTGAAAGCCCTAATTTTCGAACATCAAAATCAATTTTTTGAGGCACAACAACGTTTCAAGAACTAAGTCCATATTATTGAGCCTCTAGCATTAAAATTTCATTTTGACACACATCATTCTCTTAGAAGCTCATTTCGGAGGTTGTGCCTTGAAAGACCCAGTTTTGGAGCATCAAAATCAGTGTTTGGAGGCACAACAAGGTTTGAAGATGCAAGTCCCAATTCTAGAGTCAATAGCGTCAAAATCTAATTTTAGCACACATCGTGCTCTTAGAACCTCATTTCGAATCTTGTGCCTCGAAAGCCCCGGTTTCGGAGCATCAAAATCAGTTTTTTGGAGCACAACAATGTTTTAAGATTCAAGCCCCGATTCTAGAGCCAATAGCATCAAAATTCAATTTTGATGCACATTGTGCTCTTAGAACCCTATTTTAGAAATTGTGCCTCAAAATTGCACATTGTGCTCTTAGAACCCTATTTTAGAAATTGTACCTCAAAAGCCCCAGTTTTGGAGCATCAAAATCGATGTTTCGAGGCACAATAAGGTTTCAACACACAAGTCCCGACTCTCAAACTGATAGCGTCAAAACATGATTTTGACAAACATGGTCTTCTTAAAACCTCATTTCGAAGGTTGTACCTCAAAAGCCTCATTTTTTGAGAATAAAAATTAGTGTTTGGAGACACAACAAGGTTTTAAGACACAAGTCCCAATTCCAAAGTCGATAGCGTTAAAACACAACTTTGATGTACATCGTTCTCGTAGAACCTCATTTCGGAGCTTGTGCCTTGAAAGCCCTGATTTTGGAACATCAAAATCAATGTTTTGAGGCACAACAAAGTTTCAAGAAGCAAGTCCCTATTCTGGAGCTTGTAGCATCTAAATTCCATTTTGATGCACATCATTCTCTTAGAAGCTCATTTCGGAGCTTGTGCCTCGAAAGACTCAATTTTGGAGCATCAAAATCAATTTTTGGAGGCACAACAAGGTTTGAAGATGCAAGTCCCCATTCTAGAGTCAAAAGCGTCAAAATTTGATTTTGGTGCACATAGTGTTCTTAGAACCTCATTTTGAAGCTGTTGCCTCAAAAGCCCCAGTTTCGGAGAATCAAAATCCGTGTTTTGAGGCACAACAAGGTTTCAAGATGGTTTTAGAAATTGTGCCTCAAAAGCCCCAGTTTTGGAGCATCAAAATCAATGTTTCGAGGCACAACAAGGTTTGAAGATGCAAGTGCCGATTCTAGAGTCAATAGCGTCAAAATTTGATTTTGGCGCACATCGTTCTCTTAGAACCTCATTTTGAAGCTTGTGCATTGAAAGCCCCAGTTTTGGAGCATCAAAATCAGTGTTTTGAGGCACAATAAGGTTTCAAGATGCAAACCCCAACTCTAGGGCCAGTAGCATCAAATTTTAATTTTGATGCACATTGTGCTCTTAGAACCCTATTTTAGAAATTGTGCCTCAAAAGACCCGGTTTTGGAGCATCAAAATCGATGTTTGGAGGCACAACAAGGTTTCAAGATGCAAGTCCAAATTCTCAAGCCGGTAGAGTCAAAATTTTATTTTGACGCACATCGTGCTCTTAGAACCTTGTTTCGGAGCTTATGCCTCAAAATATTCAGTTTCAAAGCATTGAAATTCGTGTTTGGAGGCACAACAAGCTTTCAAGATGCAAGTTCCTATTCCAGAGCCTGTAGTGTCAAAACATGATTTTGATGCACATCGTGCTCTTAGAACTTTGTTTTGGAGTGTGTGGCCTGTAAGCTCCAGTTTCAAAACATCAAAATCAATGTTTAAAGGCACAACAAGGTTACAAGACACAAGTCCTGATTCTCAAGCTGATAGTGTCAAAACACGATTTTGACAAACATGGTGTTCTTAGAACCTCATTTCAGAGGTTGTGCCTCAAAAGCCTCATTTTTTGAGAATAAAAATTAGTGTTTGTAGGCGAAACAAGGTTTCAAGACACAAGTCCCAATTCGAGAGTTGGTAGCATCAAAAAGCAATTTTGATGTACATTGTGCTTTTCGAACCTCATTTCGGAGCTTGTGGATTAAAAGCCCTGATTTGGGAACATCAAAATGAATGTTTTGAGACACAACAAGGTTTCAAGAATAAAGTCCCTATTCCAGAGCCTGTAGCATCAAAATTCAATTTTGATCCACATTGTGGTCTTAGAACCCTATTTTAGAAATTGTGCCTCAAAAGCCCCAGTTTTGGAGCATCAAAATCGATGTTTGGAGGCACAACAAGGTTTCAAGATGCAAGTCCTGATTCTCGAGCCGGTAGAGTCAAAATTTAATTTTGACGCGCATCATGCTCTTACAACTTTGTTTTGGAGCTGATGCATCAAATTTTTTTTTTAGAAGCATCGAAATTCGTGTTGCAAGGCACAACAAGATTTCAAGATGCAAGTCCCTATTTGGGAGCCTGTAGTGTCAAAACGTGATTTTGATGCACATCGTGCTCTTAGAACCTCGTTTTGGAGTGTGTGGATCGAAAGCTCCAGTTTCAAAACATCAAAATCAATGTTTAAAGGCACAACAAGGTTTCAAGACACAAGTCCCGATTCTCAAGCTCATAGTGTCAAAACACGGTGTTTTTGGAGCATAAAAATTAGTGTTTAGAGGCACAACAAGGTTTCAACACAAAAGTCCAATTCTAGAGTCGGTAGTGTCAAAACAAAATTTTGATGTACATCGTGCTCTTAGAACCTCGTTTCGGAGCTTGTGCCTTGAAAGCCCTGATTTTGGAACATCAAAATCAATGTTTTGAGGCACAACAAGGTTTCAAGAAGCAAGTCCCTATTCGAGAGCCTGTAGCGACAAAATTCTATCTGAGAACTTCATTTTGAAGCTTGTGCCTCGCATTTTCGGAGCATCAAAATTTGTGTTTTGAGGCACAACAAGTTTTCAAGATGCAAGCCCCGATTCTGGAGCCAGTAGCATCAAAATTCAATTTTGATGCAAATTTTGCTGTTAGAACCCTGTTTTAGAAATTGTGCCTCAAAAGCCCTAGTTTTGGAGTATCAAAATCGATGTTTGGAGGCACAACAAGGTTTCTAGATGCAAGTCTTGATTCTGGAGCATGCGCATTGTGCTCTTAGAACCCTGTTTTAGAAATTATGCCTCAAAAGACCCAGTTTTGGAGCATCAAAATCGATGTTTGGAGGCACAAAAAGGTTTCAAGATGCAAGTCCTCATTCTGGATCCGATAGCATCAGGATTTGATTTTGACGCACATCGTGTTGTTAGAACCTCATTTTGGAGCTTTTGCCTCAAAATCTTCGGTTTCCAATCATCAAAATTGGTGTTTGGAGGCACAACAAGCTTTCAAGACGCAAGTCCCTATTCCGGAGCCTGTAGTGTCAAAACGTGATTTTGATAAACATCGTGCTCTTACAACTTCATTTCGGAGCGTGTGGTTCGAAATCTCCAGTTTCCAAATATCAAAATCAATGTTTAAAGGCACAACAAGGTTTCAAAACACAAGTCCTGTTTGTCAAGCTAATAGTGTCAAAACACGATTTTGACAAAGATGATGTTCTTAGAACCCCATTTTGGAAGTTTTGCTTCAAAAGCCTCATTTTTGGAGCATAAAAATTAGTGTTTGGAGGCACAACAAGGTTTCAAGACAAAAGTTCCAATTCTAGAGTCGGTAGCGTCAAAACACAATTTTGATGTACATCATGCTCTTAGAACCTCATCTCGGAGCTTGTGCCTTGAAAGAGCTGATTTTGGAACATCAAAATCAATGTTTTGAGGCACAACAAGGTTTCAAAAATCAAGTCCGTATTCCGGAGCCTATAGCATCAAAATCCATTTTGATGCACATCATTGTCTTAGAAGCTCATTTCAGAGCTTGTGCCTCGAAAGACCCAGTTTTGGAGAATCAAAATAAATATTTGGAAGCACAACAAAGTTTGAAGCTGCAAGTCCCGATTCTAGAGCCACTAGCATCAAAATTCAATTTTGATGCACAGTGTGCTCTTAGAACCCTATTTTAGAAATTGTGTCTCAAAAGCCCCAGTTTTGGAGCATCAAAATAGATGTTTGGAGGCACAACAAGGTTTCAAGATGCAAGTCCCGATTCGCTGGTAGTGTCAAAATTTGATTTTGACGCACATCGTGCTCTTAGAACCTCATTTCGGAGCTTGTGCCTTGGAAGCCCTGATGTTTTGAGGCACAACAAGGTTTCAAGAAGCAAGTCCCTATTCCGAAGCTTGTAGCATCAAAATGTAATTTTGACGGACATCATTGTCTTAGAAACTCATTTCCGAGCTTGTGCCTCGAAAGACGCAGTTTTGGAGTATCAAAATCAATGTTTCGAGGCATAACAATGTTTCAAGATGCAAGTCCTGATTCTAGAGCCAGTAGCATGAAAAATTAATTTTGAGGCACATTGTGCTCTTAGAACCCTATTTTAGAAATTGTCCCTTCAAAAGCCCCAGTTTTTTAGCATCAAAATCGATGTTTGGAGGCACAACAAGGTTTGAAGATGCAAGTCCTGATTCTGGAGCCGGGTAGCATCAGAATTTGATTGTGACACACATCGTGCTCTTAGAACCTTGTTTTGGAGCTTATGCGCCAAAATCTTTGGTTTTGAAGCATCACAATTGGTGTTTGCAGGCACAACAAGCTTTCAAGACGCAAGTCCCTATTCTGTAGCCTGTAGTGTAAAAATGTGATCTTGATGCACATCGTGCTCTTAGAACCTCGTTCTGAAGCCTATGGCTCAGAAGCTCCAGTTTCAAAACATCAAAATCAATGTTTAAAGGCACAACAAGGTTTCAAGACACAAGTCCCGATTCTCAAGCTGATAGTGTCAAAACATGATTTTGACAAACATGGTGTTCTTAGAACCTCATTTTGGAGGTCGTGCCTCAAAAGCCTCATTTTTGGAGCATAAAATTAGTGTTTGGAGGCACAACAAGGTTTCAAGACACAAGTCCCAATTCCAGAATCGGTACCGTCAAAACATAATTTTTATGTACATGGTGCTCTTAGACCCTCATTTCAGAACTTGTGCCTTGAAAGCCATGATTTTGGAACATCAAAATCAATGTTTTGAGGCACAACAAGTTTTCAAGAAGCAAGTCCCTATTCCTGAGCCTCTAGCATCAAAACACCAATTTTGATGATTCGAAACCAAAGATTTTGAGGCATAAGCTCCAAAACAAGGTTCTAAAGGCAAGATGTGCTTCAAAATCAAAAAATTGACTCTAACGGCTTCAGAATCAGGAATTGCATCTTGAACACTTGTTGTGCCTTTAAACATCGATTTTGATGGTCCAAATCTGTGGCTGTTGAGGAACAATTTCTAAAACAGGGTTCTAAGAGCACAATGTGCATCAAAATTGAATTTTGATGCTACTGGCTCTAGAATCGGGGCTTGCATTTTGAAACCTTGTTGTGCCTCAAAACACTGATTTTGATGCTTCGAAATCAAGACTTTCGAGGCACAAGCTTCAAAACGAGGTTCTAAGAGCACGATGTAAGCCAAAATCAGATTTTGACACTATTGACTATAGCTTCGGGACTTGCATCTTGAAACCTTGTTGTGCCTCCAAACATTGATTTTGATGCTCCAAAACTGGGTCTTTCAAGGCATAAGCTCTGAAATGAGCTTCTAAGAGAATGATGTGCGTCAAAATGGAATTTTGATGCTGCAGGCTTTGGAATAGGGACTTGCTTCTTGAAACCTTGTTGTGCCTCAAAACATTGATTTTTATGTTCCGAAATCAGGGCTTTCAACGCACAAGCTCTGAAATGAGGTTCTAAGAGCACGATGTACATCAAAATTGCGTTTTGACGCTACAAACTCTTGAATTGGGACTTGTGTCTTGAAACGTTGTTGTGCCTCCAAACACTAATTTTTATGCTCCAAAAATGAGGCTTTTTAGGCACAACCTCCTTAATGAGGTTTTAAGAACACCATGTTTGTCAAAATCGTGTTTTGACGCTATGAGCTTGAGAATCGGGACTTATGTCTTGAAACCTTGTTGTGCCTTTAAGCATTAATTTTGATGTTTTGAAACTGGAGCTTTCGAGCCACACGCTCCAAAATGAGGTTCTAAGAGCATGATGTGCATCAAAATCACTTTTTGACACTACAGGCTCCGGAATGGGGACTTGCATCTTGAAAGCTTGTTGTGCCTCCAAACATGAATTTCGATGCTTCGAAACCAAATATTTTGAGGCATAAGCTCCAAAACAAGGCTCTAAGAGCACGATTTGCATCAAAATCAAATTTTGACTCTACCAGCTCAAGAATCAGGATTTGCATCTTGAAATCTTGTTGTGCCTACAAACATCAATTTTTTTGATACAAAACTGGGGCTTTTCAAGCACAATTTCTAAAAGAGGGTTCTAGGAGCTCAATGTGCATCAAAATTGAATTTTGATGCTACTGGCTTTAAAATCGGGGCTTGCATCTTGAAACCTTGTTGTGCCTCAAAACAGTGATTTTGATGCTCCGTAACTGGGGCTTTTGAGCCACAAGCTTCAAAATAAGGTTCTAAGACCATGATGTGCCCCAAATAAGATTTTGACACTATTGACTCTAGAATCAGGACTTGCATGTTGAAACCTTGTTGTGCCTCCAAATATTGATTTTGATGTTCCAAAATCAGGGCGTTCAAGGCACAAGTTCTGAAATGAGGTTCTAAGAGCACGATGTGCATCAAAATCACATTTTGACACTACAGGCTCCAAAATAGGGACTTGTGTCTTGAAAGCTTGTTGTGCCTCCAAACACCAATTTTAATGCTTAGAAATCAAATATTTTGAGGCATAAGCTCCAAAACAAGGTTCTAAGAGCACGATGTGCGTCAAAATCAAATTTTGATGCTACTGGCTCCAGAATTAGGACTTGCAGTTTGAAACCTTGTTTTGCTTGCAAACATCGATTTTGATGCTCCAAAATTGGGGCTTTTGAGGCACAATTTCTAGAACAGGGTTCTAAGAGCACAATGTGCATCGAAATTGAATTTTGATGCTACTGGATCTAGAATCCGGGCTTTCATGTTGAAACCTTGTTGTGCCTCAAAACACTGATTTTGATGCTCTGAATCCAGGGCTTTCGAGGCACAAGCTTCGAAATGAAGTTCTAAGAGCACGATGTGCCCCAAAATCAGATTTTGATACTATTAACTCTAGAATCATGACTTGCATCTTGAAACCTTGTTGTGCTTCCAAACATTGATTTTGATAATCCAAACTTGGGTCTTTCGAGGCAAAAGCTCTAAGATGAGTTTCTAAGACAAATATGTGCGTAAAAATGGAATTTTGACGCTACAGGCTCTGGAATAGGGACTTGATTCTTGGTACCTTGTTGTGCCTCAAAACATTGATTTTGAAGATATCAGCTTGAGAATCGGGACTTGTGTCTTGAAACCTTGTTCTGCCTTTAAACATTGATTTTTATGTTTTGAAACTGGAGCTTTCCAGCCACACGCTCCGAAATGAGGTTCTAAGAGCATGATGTGTATGAAAACCACATTTTGACACTACAGATTCTGGAATAGGGACTTGCGTCTTGAAAGCTTGTTGTTCCTCCACCAGTTTTGATGCTTCGAAACCAAAGATTTTGAGGCATAAGCTCCAAAACAAGGTTCTAAGAGCATAATTTGCTTCAAAATAAAATTTTGACGCTACCGGCTCTAGAATCAGGACTTGCATCTTCAAACCTTGTTGTGCTTCCAAACATCGATTTTGATGCTCTAAAACTGGGGCTTTTGAGGCACGAGCACAATGTGCATCAAAATTGAATTTTGATGGTACTGGCTCTAGAATCGGGGCTTGCATCTTGAAACCTTATTGTGCCTCAAAACACTGATTTTGTTGCTCTGAAACCGGGGCTTTCAAGTTTCAAGCTTCAAAATGAGGTTCTAAGAGCACGATGTGTGCCAAAATCATAATTTGACGCTATTGACTCTACAATCGGGACTTGCATCTTGAAACCTTGTTGTAGCTCCAGACATTGATTTTGATGCTCCAAAACTGGGTCTTTCCAGGCACAAGCTCGGAAATGAGCTTCTAAGAGAATGATGTGCATCAAAATGGAATTTTGACACTACAGGCTCAGGAATAGGGAATTGCTTCTTGAAACCTTGTTGTGCCTCAAAACATTGATTTTGATGCTCCCAAATTAGGGACTTCAAGGCACAAGCTCCGAAATGAGGTTCTAAGAGAATGATATACTCCAAAATTGCATTTTGACGCTACCGACTCTTGAATTTGGAGTTGTGTCTTGAAACCTTGTTGTGCCTCCAAACACTAATTTTTATGCTCCAGAAATGAGGCTTTTGAGGCACAACCTCTGAAATGAGGTTCTAAGAACACCATGTTTGTCAAAATTGTGTTTTGATGCTATCAGCTTGAGAATCGGGACTTGTGTCTTGGAACCTTGTTGTGCCTGGCCTAGAATCGAGCCTTGCATCTCGAAACGTTGTTGTGCCTCAAAACACTGATTTTGATGCTTTGAAACCGGGGCTTTTGAGGCACAAGCTTCAAAATGAGGTTCTAAGAGCACGATGTGCACCAAAATCAAATTTTGATGCTATTGACTCTAGAATCGGGACTTGCATCTTCGAACCTTGTTGTGCTTCCAAACATTGATTTTGATGCTCCAAAACTAGGTCTTTTGAGGCTATAGGCTCCAGAATAGGGACTTGGTTCTTGAAACCTTGTTGTGCCTCCATTCATTGATTTTGATGCTCAAAAACTGGGTCTTTCGAGGCACAAAATCCGAAATGAGCTTCTAAGAGAATGATTTGTGTCAAAATGGAATTTTGATCGTACAGGCTCTAGAATAGGGACTTGCTTCTTGAAACCTTGTTGTGCCTCAAAACATTGATTTTGATGTTCCAAAATCAGGGCTTTTAAGGCACAACATCCGAAATGAGGTTCTAAGAGCACAATGTACATCAAAATTGCGTTTTTACGCTACAGACTCTGGAATTGGGACTTGTGTTTGGAAACCTTGTTGTGCCTCCAAACACTAATTTTTATGCTCTAAAAATGAGGCTTTTGAGGCACAACCTCCGAAATGGGGTTCTAAGAACACCATGTGCATCAAAATCACGTTTTGACACTACAGGCTCCGTAATAGGGACTTGCATCTTGAAAGCTTGTTGTAAGAGCACGATGTGCGACAAAAGCAAATATTGACGCTATTGACTCTAGAATCGGGAATTCCATCTTCAAACCTTGTTGTGCCTTTAAACATTGATTTTGATGCTCCAAAGCTGGGTCTTTCGAATCACAAGCTCTGAAATGAGGTTCTAAGAGTTCGATGTACATCAAAGTTGTGTTTTGACGCTACCAACTCTGGAATTGGGACTTGTGTCTTGAAACCTTGTTGTGACTCTAATCACTAATTTTTATGCTCAAAAAATGAGGCTTTTGAGGCACAACCTCCGAAATGAGGTTCTAAGAACACCATGTTTGTCAAAATCGTGTTTTGACGCTATCAGCTTGAGAATCGGGACTTGTGTGTTAGAACCTTGTTGTGCCTTTAAACATTGATTTTGATGTTCTGAAACTAGTGCTTTTGAGCCACACGCTCTGAAGGGAGGTTCTAAGAGCACGATGTGCATGAAAATCACGTTTTGACAGTACAGGTTCCGAAATAGGGACTTACATCTTGAAAGCTTGTTGTGCCTCCAATCACCAATTTTGATTCTTTGAAACTGAAGATTTTGACCCATAAGCTCCAAAACAAGGTTCTAAGAGCACGATATGCATCAAAATCAAATTTTGACGCTATCGGTTCAAGAATCAGGACTTTCATCTTGAAACCTTGTTGTGCCTCCAAACATCGATTTTGATGCTCCAAAACTGGGGCTTTTGAGGCACAATTTCTAAAACAGGGTTGTAAGAGGACAATGTGCATCAAAATTGAATTTTGATGCTACTATCTCTAAAATCGGGGCTTGCATCTTGAAACCTTGTTGTGCCTCCAAACATTGATTTTGATGCTCCAAAACTGGGTCTTTCGAGGAACAAGCTCCGAAATGAGCTTCTAAGAGAATGATGTACATTAAAATGGAATTTTGACACTACAGTCTCCGGAAGACTTGCTTTTTGAAATCTTGTTGTGCCTCAAAACATTGATTTTGATGTTCCAAAATCAGGGCTTTCAAGGCACAAGCTCCGAAATGAGGTTCTAAAAGCATGATATACATCAAAATTGCGTTTTGACACTACGGACTCCGCAATTGGGACTTGTGTCTTGAAACCTTGTTGTGCCTCCAAACATTAATTTTTATGCTACAAAAATGAGGCTTTTGAGGCACAATCTTCGAAATGGGGTTCTAAGAACATCATGTTTGTCAAAATCGTGTTTTGATGCTATCAACTTGAGAATCAGGACTTGTGTCTTGAAACGTTGTTTTGCCTTTAATGATTTTGATGTTTTAAAACTGGAGCTTTCGAACCACACGCTTTGAAATGAGGTTCTAAGAGCACGATGTGCATCAAAATCACATTTTGACACTACAGGCTCTAGAATAGGGACTTGTGTCTTGAAAGCTTATTGTGTCTCCAAACACAAATTTTGATGATTCTAAACCGAAGTTTTTGAGGCATAAGCTCCAAAACAAGGTTCTAAGAGCACGATGTGCATCAAAATCAAATTTTGACTCTACGGGCTCTAGAATAAGGACTTACATCTTGAAACCTTGTTGTGCCTCCAAACATCGATTTTAATGCTCCAAATCTGGGGCTGTTGAGGCACAATTTCTAAAATTGCGTGATAAGAGCACAATGTGTATCAAAATTGAATTTTGATGCTACTTGCTCTAGAATCGGGGTTTGCATATTGAAACCTTGTTGTGCCTCAAAACATTGATTTTGATGCTCCGAAATTGGGGCTAACGAGGCACAAGCTTCAAAATGATGTTCTAAGAGCACGATGTGCGCCAAAATCAGATTTTGACGCTATTGACTCTAGAATCGGGACTTGCAGTCAGCTTGAGAATTGAGACTTGTGTCTTGAAACCTTGTTGCGCCTTTAAACATTGATTTTGACACTACACGTTTTGAAACCTTGTTGCATCAAAATCACGTTTTGACACTACAGACTCCGTAATAGGGACTTGCGTCTTGAAAGCTTTTTGTGCCTCCAAACACCAATTTTGATGCTTCGAAACCAAAGATTTTCAAGCATAAGCTCCAAAACAAGGTTCTAAGAGCATGATTTGACGCTACCAGATCCAGAATCACGACTTGCATCTTGAAACCCTTGTTGTGCCTCCAAACATCGATTTTGATGCTCCTGGGGCTTTTGAAGCACAATTTCTCAAACACAGTTCTAAGAGAACAATGTGCATCAAAATTGAATTTTGATGCTACTGGCTCTAGAATCAGGGCTTGCATCTTGAAACCTTGTTGTCCCTCAAAAAACTGATTTTGATGCTCTGAAACCGGGGCTTTTGAGGCACAAGCTTCGAAATGAGGTTCTAAGAGCACGATGTGCGCCAAAATTAGATTTTGATGCTATTGACTCTAGAATCGGGACTTGCATCTTGAAACCTTGTTGTGCCTCCAAACAGTGATTTTGATGCTCCAAAATTGGGTCTTTCGAGGCACAAGCTTCGAAATGAGCTTCTAAGAGAATGATGTGCGTCAAAATGGAATTTTGACGCTACAAGCTTTGGAATAGGGACTTGCTTCTTGAAACTTTGTTGTGCCTCAAAACATTGATTTTGATGTTCCAAAATCAGGGCTTTCAAGGCACAAGCTTCAAAATGAGGTTCTAAGAACACCATGTTTGTCCATATCGTGTTTTGACGCCATCAGCTTGAGAATCGAGACTTTTTTCGTGAAACATTGTTGTGCCTTTAAACATTGATTTTGATGTTTTGAAACTAGAGCTTTTGAGCCACACACTCCGAAATGAGGTTCTAAGAGCACATTGTGCATCAAAATCATGTTGTTGTGCCTCCAAACATCAATTTTTGATGCTTCGAAACCGAAGATTTTGAGGCATAAACTCCAATACAAGGTTCTAAGAGCACGACGTACATCAAAATTGTGTTTTATTGCTACCGACTCCGGAATAGGGACTTGCTTCATGAAACCTTGTTGTGCCTCAAAACATTGATTTTGATGTTCCAAAATCAGGGCTTTCAAGGCACAACCTCCGAAATGAGGTTCTAAGAGCATGATGTACATCAAAATTGTGTTATGACGCTACAGACTCTGGAATTGGGACTTGTGTTTGGAAACCTTGTTGTGCCTCCAAACACTAATTTTTATGCTATAAAAATGAGGCTTTTGAGGCAGAACATCCGAAATGGGGTTCTAAGAACACCATGTGCATCAAAATCCCGTTTTGACACTACAGGCCCCGTAATAGGGACTTGCGTCTTGAAAGCTTGTTGTGCCTCTAGTCACCAATTTTGATGCTTCGAAACCAAAGATTTTTAGGCATAAGCTCCAAAACAAGGTTCTAAGAGCACAATGTTGTGCCTCGACATATCGATTTTGATGCTCTAAAATTGGGGTTTTTGAGGCACAATTTCTAAAACAGGGTTCTAAATGCACAATGTGCAATCCAAATTGAATTTCGAGGTTACTGGTTCTAGAATCGGGGCTTGCATCTTGAAACCTTGTTGTGCCTCAAAACATTGTTTTTGATGCTCCCAAATCGAGGCTTTCGAGGCACAAGCTTCAAAATGAGGTTGTAAGAGCACGACGTGCGACAAAATCAAATATTGACGCTATTGACTCTAGAATCGGGACTTCCATCTTCAAACCTTGTTGTGCCTTTAAACATTGATTTTGGTGCTCCAAAGCTGGGTCTTTCGAATCACAAGCTCTGAAATGAGGTTCTAAGAGTTCGATGTACATCAAAGTTGTGTTTTGACGCTACCAACTCTGGAATTGGGACTTGTGTCTTGAAACCTTGTTGTGCCTCTAAACACTAATTTTTATGCTCAAAAAATGAGGCTTTTGAGGCACAACCTCCGAAATGAGGTTCTAAGAACACCATGTTTGTCAAAATTGTGTTTTGACGCTATCAGCTTGAGAATTGGGACTTGTGTGTTAGAACCTTGTTGTGCCTATAAACATTAATTTTGATGTTCTGAAACTAGTGCTTTCGAGCCACACGCTTCAAAAGAAGGTTCTAAGAGTATGATGTGCATGAAAATCATGTTTTGACAGTACAGGCTCCGGAATAGGGACTTGCATCTTGAAAGCTTGTTGTGCCTCCAATCACCAATTTTGATGCTTTGAAACCGAAGATTTTGACCCATAAGCTCCAAAACAAGGTTCTAAGAGCATGATATGCGTCAAAATCAAATTTTGACGCTATCGCTTCTAGAATCAGGACTTCCATCTTGAAACCTTGTTGTGCCTCCAAACATCGATTTTGATGCTCCAAAACTGGGGCTTTTGAGGTACAATTTCTAAAACAGGGTTGTAAGAGGACAATGTGCATCAAAATTGAATTTTGATGCTACTGGCTCTAAAATCGGGGCTTGCATCTTGAAACCTTGTTGTGCCTCCAAACATTCATTTTAATGCTCAAAAACTAGGTCTTTCGAGGCACAAGCTCCGAAATGAGCTTCTAAGAGAATGATGTACATTAAAATGGAATTTTGACACTATAGTCTCCAGAAGACTTTCTTTTTGAAATCTTGTTGTGCCTCAAAACATTGATTTTGATGTTCCAAAATCAGGGCTTTCAAGGCACAAGCTCCAAAATGAGGTTCTAAAAGCATGATATACATCAAAATTGCGTTTTGAAACTACCGACTCTGGAATTGGGACTTGTGTCTTCAAACCTTGTTGTGCCTCCAAACACTAATTTTTATGCTCCAAAAATGAGGCTTTTGAGGCACAATCTTTGAAATGGGGTTCTAAGAACATCATGTTTGTCAAAATCGTGTTTTGATGCTATCAACTTGAGAATCGGGACTTGTGTCTTGAAACCTTGTTGTGCTTTTAATGATTTTGATATTTTAAAACTGGAGGTTTCGAGCCACACGCTTTGAAATGAGGTTCTAAGAGCACGATGTGCATCAAAATCACATTTTGACACTACAGGCTCTAGAATAGGGACTTGCATCTTTTGAAACATTGATTTTGAATATTTTGAAACTGGAGCTTTTGAGCCACACAAAATCAGGTTCTAAGAGCATGATGTGCATCAAAATCATGTTTTGACACTACAGACTCCGAAATAGGGACTTGCATCTTGAAAGCTTTTTGTGCCTCCAAACACCAATTTTGATGCTTCGAAACCAAAGATTTTCAAGCATAAGCTCCAAAACAAGGTTCTAAGAGCATGATTTGACGCTAGCGGATCCAAAATCACGACTTGCATCTTGAAACCTTGTTGTGCCTCCAAACATCGATTTTGATGCTCCTGGGGCTTTTGAAGCACAATTTCTAAAACACGGTTCTAAGAGAACAATGTGCATCAAAATTGAATTCTGATGCTCCTGGCTCTAGAATCAGGGCTTGCATCTTGAAACCTTGTTGTGCCTCAAAAACCTGATTTTGATGCTCTGAAACCAGGGCTTTCGAGGCACAAGCTTCAAAATGAGATTCTAAGAGCACGATGTGCACCAAAATCAGATTTTGACGCTATTGACTCTAGAATCGGGACTTGCATCTTGAAACCTTGTTGTGCCTCCAAACAATGATTTTGATGCTCCAAAATTGGGTCTTTCAAGGCACAAGCTCCGAAATGAGCTTCTAAGAGAATGATGGGCGTCAAAATGGAATTTTGATGCTACAGGCTCTGGAATAGGGACTTGCTTCTTGAAACCTTGTTGTGCCTCAAAACATTGATTTTGATGTTCCAAAATCAGGGCTTTCAAGGCACAAGCTCCGAAATGAGGTTCTAAGAACACCATGTTTGTCCATAACGTGTTTTGACGCCATCAACTTGAGAATCGGGACTTTTTTCGTGAAACATTGTTGCGCCTTTAAACATTGATTTTGATGTTTTGAAACTAGAGCTTTCGAGCCACACACTCCGAAATGAGGTTCTAAGAGCACGTTGTGCATCAAAATCATGTTTTGACACTACATGCTCCATAATAGGGACTTGAGTCTTGAAAGCTTGTTGTGCCTCCAAACACCAATTTTGATGCTTCGAAACCGAAGATTTTGAGGCATAAACTCCAAAACAAGGTTCTAAGAGCACGACGTACATCAAAATTGTGTTTTATTGCTGCTGATTCTGGAATTGGGACTTGCTTCTTGAAACCTTGTTGTGCCTCAAAACATTGATTTTGATTTTCCAAAATACGGGCTTTCATGGCACAAGCTCCGAAATGAGATTCTAAGAACACCATGTTTGTCAAAATAGTGTTTTGACGCTATCAGCTTGAGAATTAGGACTTGTGTCTTGAATCCTTGTTGTCCCTTTAAACATTGATTTTGATGTTCTAAAATTGGAGCTTTCGAGGCACACGCTCCGAAATTAGGTTCTAAAAGCACGGTGTGCATCAAAATCACGTTTTGATAGATAAGCTCCAAAACAAGGTTCTAAGAGCACGATGTGCGTCAAAATCAAATTCTGATGCTACTGGATCCGGAATCAAGAGCTGCATTTTGAAACCTTGTTGTGCCTCCAAATATCGATTTTGATGCTCCAAAACAGGGGCTTTTGAGACACAATTTCTAAAACAGGGTTTTAAGAGCCCAATGTGTATCAAAATTGAATTTTGATGCTACTAGCTCTAGAATCGGGGCTTGCATCTTGAAACCTTGTTGTGCCTCAAAACACTGATTTTGGTGCTTCGAAACAAGGGCTTTCGAGGCACAAGCTTCGAAATGAGGTTCTAAGAGCACGATGTGCGCCAAAATCAGTTTTTGACGCTATTGACTCTCGAATCGGGACTTGCATCTCGAAACCTTGTTGTGCCTCCAAACATTGATTTTGATGCTCGAAAACTGGATCTTTCGAGGCACAAGCTTCGAAATGAGCTTCTAAGAGAATGATGTGCCTCAAAATGGAATTTTGACGCTACAAGTTCCAAAATAGGGACTTGCTTCTTGAAACCTTGTTGTGCCTCGAAACATTTATTTTGAAGTTCCCAAATCTGGGCTTTCAAGGCACAAGCTCCAAAATGAGGTTCTAAGAGTACGATGTACATCAAAATTGCGTTTTGACGCTACCAACTTTGGAATTGGGACTTGTGTCTTGAAATCTTGTTGTGCCTCCAAACACTAATTTTTATGCTCCAAAAATGAGGCTTTTGAGGCACAACCTCCAAAATGGGGTTCTAAGAACACCATGTTTGTCAAAATCATGTTTTGACGCCATCAGCTTGAGAATCGGGACTTTTGTCATGAAAAGTGTTATGCCTTTAAACATTGATTTTGATGTTTTGAAACTGGAGATTTCGAGCCACACGCTTCGACATGAGGTTCTAAGAGCACGATGTGCAACAAAATCACGTTTTGACACTACGAGCTCCAGAATAGGGACTTGCGTCTTGAAAGCTTTTTGTGCCTCCAAACACCAATTTTGATGCTTTGAAACCGAAGATTTTGAGGCATAAGCTCCAAAGATAGGTTCTATGACCCATGATGTCTGTGAAAATCAAATTTTGACACTATCGGCTCCAGAATCAGGACTTGCATCTTGAAACGTTGTTGTGCCTCCAAACATCGATTTTGATGCTCCAAAACTGGAGCTTTTAAGGCACAATTTCTAAAAGAGGGTTCTAAGAGCACAATGTGTATCAAAATTGAATTTTGATGTGCCTCAAAACACTAATTTTGATGCTCCGAAACCGTGGCTCTCAAGGCACAAGCTTCGAAATGAGATTTTAAGAGCATGATGTGTGCCAAAATCAGATTTTGACGCTATTGACGCTAGAATCGGGACTTGCATCTTGAAAGCTTGTTGTGTCTCCAAACATTGATTTTGATGCTCCAAAACTAGGTCTTTCGAGGCACAAGCTCCGAAATGAGCTTCTAAGAGAATGATGTGCGTCACAATGGAATTTTGACGATACAGGCTCTGAAATAGAGACTTGCTTCTTGAAACCTTGTTGTGCCTCAAAAAAATTGATTTTGATGCTCCCAAATCAGGGCTTTACAGGCACAAGCTTTGAAATAAGGTTTCTAGAGCATGATGTACATCAAAATTGGGTTTTGACGCTACCGACTCTGCAATTGGGACTTGTGTCTTCAAACCTTATTGTGCCTTTAAACATTGATTTTGATGTTCTGAAACTGGAGCTTTCGAGCCATATGCTCCGAAATGAGGTTCTAAGAGCACGATTTGCATCAAAATCATGTTTTGACACTACAGGCTCCAAAATAGGGACTTGCGTCTTGAAAGCTTGTTGTGCCTCCAAACACCAATTTTGATGCTTCGAAACCGAAGATTTTGAGGCATAAGCTCCAAAACAAGTTTCAAAGAGCACGATGTGCGTCAAAATCAAATTTTGATGCTACCGGCTCCAGAATTAGGACTTGCATTTTGAAACTTTGTTGTGCCTCCAAACATCGATTTTGATGATCCAAAACTAGGGCTTTTGAGGCTAAAATTTCTAAATCAGGGTTCTAAGAGCACAATGTGCATCAAAATTGAATTTTGGTGGTACTGGTTCTAGAATTGGGGCTTGCATCTTGAACCTTGTTGTGCCTAAAAACATGGATTTTGATACTCTGAAATCGAGGCTTTCAAGGCACAAGCTTCGAAATAAGGTTCTACAAGCACGATGTGTGCCAAAATCATATTTTGACGCTATTGACTCTAGAATTGGGACTTGCATCTTGAAACCTTGTTGTGCCTCCAAACATTGATTTTGGTGCTCCAAAATTAGGTGATGTGCATCAAAATGGAATTTTGACGCTACGGGCTCCGGAATAGGGACTTGCTTCTTGAAACCTTGTTGTGCCTCAAAACATTGATTTTGATGTTCCAAAATCAGCGCTTTCAAGGCACAAGCTCCAAAATGAGGTTCTATGAGCACGATGTACATCAAAATTGCGTTTTGACGCTGCCCAACTTATGTCTTGAAACCTTGTTGTGCCCCCAAATATTAATTTTTATGCTCCAAAAATAAGGCTTTTGTGGCACAACCTCCGAAATGGGGTTCTAAGAACACCATGTTTGTCAAAATCGTGTTTTGACACTATCAGCTTGAGAATCGGGACTTGTGTCTTGAAACCTTGTTGTGATTTTAAACATTGATTTTGATGTTTTGAAACTAGAGCTTTCAAGCCACACGCTCTGAAACGAGGTTCTAAGAGCACAATGTGCATGAAAATCACATTTTGACACTACAGGCTCTGGAATAGGGACTTGTTTCTTGAAAGCTTGTTGTGCCTCCAAACACCAATTTTGATGCTTCGAAACCAAAGATTTTGAGGCATAAGCTCCAAACCAAGGTTCTAAGAGCACGATGTGCATCAAAATCAAATTTTGATGCTACCGGTTAGAGAATCAGGACTTCCATCTCAAAACCTTGTTGTGCTTCCGAACATCGATTTTGATGCTCCAAAACTAGGGCTTTTGGTGCACAAATTCTAAAACAGGGTTCTAAGAGCACAATGTCGGCTGTAGAATCGGGGCCTGCATCTTGAATGCTTCGAAATGAGGTTCTAAGAGCACGCGCCAAAATTAGATTTTGATGCTATTGACTCTAGAATTGAGACTTGCATCTTGAAACCTTGTTGTGCTTCCAAACATTGATTTTGATGCTCCAAAACTGGGTCTTTCGAGGCACAAGCTCTGAAATGAGCTTCTAAGAGAATGATGTGCGTCAAAATGGAATTTTCATGCTACAGGCTCCGGAATAGGGACTTGCCTCTTAAAACCTTGTTGTGCCTCGAAACATTGATTTTGATGTTCCAAAATTGGGGCTTGCAAGAGCACGATGTACATCAAAATTACGTTTTGACGCTACCGACTCTGAAATTGGGAGTTGTTTCTTGAAACCTAGTTGTGCTTCCAAACACTAATTTTTATGCTCCAAAAATGATGCTTTTGAGGCATTACCTCCGAAATGAGGTTCTAAGAACACCATGTTTGTCCATATCATGTTTTGATGCCATCAGCTTGAGAAGCGGGACTTTTTTCATGAAACCTTGTTGCGCCTTTAAACATTGATTTTGATGTTTTGAAACTAGAGCTTTCGAGCCACTCGCTCTGAAACGGGGTTCTAAGAGCACGATGTGCATCAAAATCATGTTTTGACACTACATAGGGACTTGCGTCTTGAAAGCTTGTTGTGCCTCCAAACACCAATTTTGATGCTATGAAACGAAAGATTTTGAGGCATAAGATCCAAAATGAGGTTCTAAGAGCACGATATACATCAAAACTGTGTTTTGACGCTACCAACTTTGGAATTGGGACTTCTGTCTTGAAACCTTGTTGTGCCTCCAAACACTAATTTTTAAGCTCCAAAAATGAGGCTTTTGAAGCACAACCTCCGAAATGAGGTTCTAAGAACACCATGTTTGTCAAAATCATGTTTTGACGCTATCAGCTTGCGAAACGGGACTTGTGTCTTGAAAGCTTGTTGTGGCTTTAACATTGATTTTGATGTTCTAAAAATGGAGCTTTCAAGCCACATGTTCCGAAACGAAGTTCTAAGACCACGATGTGCATCAAAATCATGTTTTGATACTACAGGCTCCAGAATAGGGACTTGCATCTTGAAACCTTTATTATTATTATTACTATTATAATATTAATTTTACAAGTAATGTTAGAAAGAAAAGATAAATTGAAATGAGGTTGAAGTTTTTAAATAAAAAGAAATATAAGTGGTGACACACTCATGAGGCCATAATTTATTTGAAAATTGCTTATTTTATCAATATCCTAGCACATGGTGTAGGAGAAATAAGAAGATTCTAGAAAAGAAATTTAAAATTTAAAATATTAAATAATGAATAAGGACTTGCATCTTGAAACCTTGTTGTGCCTCCAAACATTGATTTTGATGCTCCAGAACTGCGTCTTTCGAGGCACAAGCTCCGAAATGAGCTTCTAAGAGAATGATGTGTGTCAAAATGGAATTTTGACACTACAGGCTCTCGAATAGGGAGTTGCTTTCCGAAAGCTTGTTGTGCCTCAAAACTTAGATTTTGATATTCCCAAATGAGGGCTTTCGAGGTACAAGCTCTGAAATGAGGTTCCAAGAGTACGATGTACATCAAAATTATGTTTTGATGCTACCGACTCTGGAATTGGGACTTGTGTTTAGAAACCTTGTTGTGCCTCCAAACATTAATTTTTATGCTCCAAAAAGGAGGCTTTTGAGGTACAACCTCCGAAATGAGGTTCTAAGAACGCCATGTTTGTCAAAATCGTGTTTTGACGCTATCAGCTCGAGAATTGGGACTTGTATCTTGAAACCTTGTTGTGCCTTTAAACATTGATTTTGATGTTTCGAAACTGGAGCTTTTGAGCAACATGCTCCGAAATGAGGTTCTAAGAGCACAATGTGCATCAAAATCACGTTTTGACACTACAGGCTCCGGAATAGGGACTTGCATCTTGAAAGCTTGTTGTGCCTCCAAACACCAATTTTGATGCTTGGAAATCAAAGATTTTGAGGCATAAGCTCTGAAACAAGGTTCTAAGAGCACGATGTGCATAAAAATGAAATTTTGATGCTACCGGCTCCAGAATTATGACTTGCATCTTGAAACCTTGTTGTGCCTCCAAACATCCATTTTGATGCTCCAAAATTGGGGCTTTTGAGGCACAACTTCTAAAACAGGTTTCAAAGAGCACAATGTGGATCAAAATTGAATTTTGATGCTACTAGCTCTAAAATCGGGGATTCCATCTCGAAACCTTGTTGTGCCTCAAAACACTGATTTTGATGCTCTGAAACAGGGGCTTTCGACGCACAAGCATTGAAATGAGCTTCTAAAACCACGATGTGCGGCAAAATCAGATTTTGATGCTATTGACATGCATCTTGAAACCTTGTTATGCCTCCAAACATTGATTTTGATGTGCCAAAATTGGGTCTTTCGAGGCACAAGCTCTGAAATGAGCTTCTAAGAGAATGATGTGCATCAAAAAGAAATTTTGACGCTACAGGCTCCAGAATAGGGACTTGCTTCTTGAAAACTTGTTTTGCGTCAAAACATTGATTTTGATTTTCCCAAATTAGGGCTTTCAATGCACAAGCTCTGAAATGAGGTTCTAAGAGCATGATGTACATCAAAATTGCGTTTTGACACTACCGACTCTAGAATTGGGACATGTGTCTCGAAACCTTATTCTGCCTCAAAACACTAATTTTTATGCTAAATAAAGAGAGGCTTTTGAGGCACAACCTCCGAAATGACGTTCTAAGAACACCATGTTTGTCAAAATCATGTTTTGACGCTATCAGATTGAGAATCAGGACTTGTGTCTTGAAACGTTGTTGTGCCATTAAACATTGATTATGATGTTCCCAAATCAGGGCTTTCAATGCAGAAGCTCCAAAATGAGGTTCTAAGAGCACGATGTACATCAAAAGTGTGTTTTAACGCTACTCACTATCTTGAAACCTTGTTATGCCTCCAAACACTAATTTTTATGCTCAAAAAATGAGGCTTTTGAGGCACAACCTCTGGAATGAGGTTCTAAGAACACCATGTTTGTCAAAATCGTGTTTTGATGCTATCAGCTTGAGAGTCGGGACTTGTGTCTTGAAACCTTCTTGTGCCTTTAAACATTGATTTTGATGTTTCGAAACTGGAGCTTTCGAGCCACACACTCCAAAATGAGGTTCTAAGAGCACCCTGTATATCAAAATCACATTTTGACACTACAGGCTCTGTAATAGGGAGTTGCATCTTGAAAGTTTGTTGTGCCTCCAAACACCAATTTTGATGCTTTGAAATGGAAGATTTTGAGGCATAAGCTCCAAAACAAGGTTCTAAGAGCACAATGTGTGTCAAAATCAAGTTATCATGCTACCAGCTCCAGAATCAGGACTTCCATCTTGAAACCTCTTTGTGCATCCAAACATCGATTTTGATGCTCCAAAACTAGGGCTTTTGAGGCACAATTTCTAAAACAGTGTTGTAAGAGCACAATGTTCATCAAAATTGAATTTTGATGCTAGTGGCTCTAGAATCAGGGCTTGCATCTCGAAACATTGTTGTGCCTCAAAACACTGATTTTGATGCTCCAAAACCGGGGCTTTCGAGGCACAAGCTTCAAAATGAGGTTCTAAGAGCACGATGTGTGGCAAAATCAAATTTTGACGCTATTGACTCTATAATTGGGACTTGCATCTTGAAACATTGTTTTGCCTCCAAACATTGATTTTGATTCTGCAAAAGTGGGTCTTTCGAGGCACAAGCTCTGAAATGAGCTTCTAAGAGAATGATGTGCATCAAAATAGAATTTTGACGCTACAAGCTCTAAAATAGGTACTTGCTTCTTGAAACCTTGTGCCTCAAAACATTGATTTTGATGTTCCAAAATCAGGGCTTTCAAGGCACAAGCTCCGAAATGCAGTTCTAAGAGCACGATGTACATCAGAATTGCGTTTTGATGCTATTGACTCTAAAATTGGGACTTATGTCTTGAAACTTTGTTGTGCCTCCAAACAGTAATTTTTATGCTCAAAAAATGAGGCTTTTGAGGCAAAACAAGGTTTGAAGGTGCAAGTCCCGATTCTAGAGTCAATAGCATCAAAATATGATTTTGGCGCACATCGTGCTCTTAGAACCTCATTTCGGAGCTTGTTCCTTGAAAGCCCCAGTTTTGGAGCATCAAAATCAATGTTTTGAGGCAAAACAAGGTTTCAAGATGCAAGCCCCGATTCTAGAGCCAGTAGCAGCAGAATTCAATTTTGATGCACATTGTGCTCTTAGAACCCTATTTTACAAATTGTGCCTCAAAAACCCCAATTTGAGAGCATCACTATCGATGTTTGGAGGCACAACAAGGTTTCAAGATGCAAGTCCTGATTCTGGAGCCGGTAGCGTCAAAATTTGATTTTGATGCACATCGTGCTCTTAGAAATTTGTTTTGTAGCTTATGCCTCAAAATCTTCGATTTCGAACCATCAAAATTGATGTTTGGAGGCACAACAAGCTTTCAAGACGCCAGTCCCTATTCGGGAGCCCGTAGTGTCAAAACGTGATTTTGATGTACATCGTGCTATAAGAACCTTGTTTCGCATGTGGCTCGAAAGCTCCAGTTTTGAAACATGAAAATCAATGTTTAAAGGCACAACAAGGTTCGAAGACACAACTCTCGATTCTCAAGCTGATAGCATCAAAACATGATTTTGACAAACACGGTGTTCTTAAAACCTCATTTCGGCGGTTTCACCTCAAAAGCCTCATTTTTGGAGCATAAAAATTAGTGTTTGGAGGCACAACAAGGTTTCAAGACACAAGTCCCAATTCTAGAGTCGGTAGCATCAAAATGCAATTTTCATGTACATCATGCTCTTAGAACCTCATTTCGGAGCTTGTGCCTTGAAAGCCCTTATTTTGAAACATCAAAATCAATGTTTTGGGGCACAACAAGGTTTCTGTTAGAGTTATCTTGTATTAGCTAATAATTATTTATTTAATTATTAGTTTATTACACTCTACTCTTAAGCTAAACTTAGGCATTTAATAAATATTGTAGGTAATTAATAATTATTCTAATTATTAAATACACATCCCTTTAGGGTTTATTTAGGGTTGCACACCTTTAGGGTTGCTATTATCCTTTTATAAGGATTGTATTGTACTTGTTCAAAAAATTGATTCCCTTTCTGAATGATAATTTTCTTCTTCAGAACATTTATGCTTTTTTACTTTATGTGCCTCCATTCTTCTCTTGTGACAGGTATTTGCATGCAGGTGTTCTTGGGATCTCTTAAGTTGTATTTCCTGAACTTCTTCATGGTATCAGAGCCTACATCTATTGCTGCTTGTTCTTGATTTTTCAGTAGATATTTTGGAGGAGGGTTTCAAGTTTATTCATTTTGGGCTCAAACGGACCTCACCGTTGAGCTCAGAACGCTCCAAAACCCCCATTTCCATATAAACTTTGTCAAATTTGAGTTCTGAAATTTTTTTTTCTGGTTTTGCCTTTTTTTTGCATGAATTTCGCGAAATTCGTGAAAAAAATTATTAAAAAAAAATCAGAGCAGTTTGGGCCAAAACAGACCTTACCGTTGGCTTCCGAAAGATGTTTCCATTCATTTTGATATATAATTCGACCTATTTCGGTGACAAGTGCATCTGGGCCATGATTTTTTTATTGGCACCCTTTACGAAGCACAAAAATCCGTACGGTTGTACGTGCAAATGTGTCAGAAAATTTTCG
This sequence comes from Cryptomeria japonica, assembly GCF_030272615.1. NCBI lineage: Eukaryota > Viridiplantae > Streptophyta > Pinopsida > Cupressales > Cupressaceae > Cryptomeria > Cryptomeria japonica. The sequence goes on along the minus strand of NC_081407.1, from coordinate 496,991,151 downwards.
TCAAAATTAAAAAAAAATAAAAAATTATTATTAATTTTTTTTTTACCCTTTTTATGCCCAAAAAGAGGGGTTTTTTTCTTTTGGCCATTACTTGGGCAAACGGAGTCGGTTTTTCAAAAACGAATAGGCGTTGGAAAGCTGGTTCCGAGCCGGACCTCGTGGTGCTGGAATTTTTTTTCCAATTTTGCTGTTTGACTATTTTTTTTCCAGTCAAAGTGGGGTCTATTTTTTGCATTCCGGGAGCCATAGAATGAGCATCCGAAATTCGTTTCTCAAAAACTTTATATCGTTGGATAGATTCTTCTGTGCACTTTCCAGCCATATGAGTTTTATTTCTAGATTCTACTCGAAGAATATTTTATTCAGTTTTTTGCTTTTCAGCACTCTGGTGGATATCTTGGTTGTTTCAGGTCCTGGGATCTCTTCTCTGAGTAGGATGTCTCGGTTTTGGTTCTTATTTCTATTTCCAGTCTTCTTATCATTGTAGCTTCATTTATGCAAATGCACTGAGATAAAGTGTCATCATGCATTGTTTACTTGGGACTTTGCACATCTTGTGCCTTATTGTACATGCACTACTTATAAAGTGCCATGAGGGGGTTGATGTTTGCCATCTACCTTTGTCCAGTGAGTGTTCCTTCCATGACATTCATCTCATGTTGTGTGTCAAGTGAGTGTTCCTTCCATGACACTATGTACTTTCTCTGCACCTTCGATATTCCTGGTTCTTCGTCATTCAGTTCTTGTTGGTCGTTCTTTTAATTGTACATGTCCCTCTCCCTTTTCAACATTATGGGGAGGTTTGTCTTGTTGGTTCTAATGCTTCCTTGGTTCGATTGATCAGCTCTTCAGGCTTTGGTGTCCCATGCCATCTGTATCTTCGAGTTCAGTTGTTTGCCTTTGTTTGCCATTTGATTTGAGTAGTGTCATTTGAGGGCACTCATGTAGATTACAGTCTTCTTTACCTGGTCATGTTCTATTTCAGTGGAGGTTCTTTAGATCAGCAATTAATCTTCGACAATGTTTGCAACTATTTCATGCTTCAATGGTGTTCTTGCTTTTCCATCTCTTTTTGGAGTAGAGTTTTTTCCCTCGTGGTTTTCTCTATTTCTCCGGTTCATAGAGATTTGGTTGTGATTGGGTACCTGATCAGGCCTTTTTGACGGGACCCAAATTTGCTTTCATCATGTAGTTGCATTATGCTTCATGCATTTAGTTTTTTAGCTACTCCCTAAGTTCATCTTAAGGGGGGTGTTAGAGTTATCTTGTATTAGCTAATAATTATTTATTTAATTATTAGTTTATTAAACTCTATGCTTAAGCTAAACTTAGGTATTTAATAAATATTGTAGGTATTTAATAATTATTCTAATTATTAAATACACATTATCCCTTTAGGGTTTATTTAGGGTTGCACACCTTTAGGGTTGCTATTATCTTTTTATAAGGATTGTATTGTACTTGTTCAAAAAATTCATTCCCTTTCTGAATGATAATTTTCTTCTTCAGAGCATTTATGCTTTTTTGCTTTATGTGCCTTCATTCTTCTCTTGTAACAGGTATTTGCATGCAGGTGTTCTTGGGATCTCTGAGGTTGTATTTCCTCAACTTCTTCAGTTTCAAGAAGAAAGTCCCTATTCCAGAGCCTGTAGTGTCAAAATGTTATTTTGACGCACATCATTCTCTTAGAAGCTCATTCCGGAGCTCTTGCCTTGAAAGACCCAGTTTTGGAGCATCAAAATCAATGTTTGGAGGCACAACAAGGTTTCAAGATGCAAGTCTCGATTCTAGAATCAATAGCATGAAAATCTGATTTTGGCACACATCTTGCTCTTAGAACCGCATTTCGAAGCTTGTGCCTTGAAAGCCCCTGTTTCGGAGCATCAAAATTAGTTTTTTGAGGCACAACAAGGTTTCAAGATGCAAGCCCCGATTCTAGAGCCAGTAGCATCAAAATTCAATTTTGATGCACATTGTGCTCTTAGAACCTTATTTTAGAAATTGTGCCTCAAAAGCCCTAGTTTTGGAGCATCAAAATAGATGTTTGGAGGAACAACAAGGTTTGAAGATGCAAGTCCTTATTCTGGAGCCGGTAGCGTCAAAATTTGAATTTGACACACATTGTGCTCTTAAAACCTTGTTTTGGAGCTTATGCCTCAAAATCTTTAGTTTCGAAGCATCAAAATTGGTAGTTGGAGGCACAACAAGCTTTAAAGATGCAAGTCCCTATTTCGGAGCCCGTAGTGTCAAAACTTGATTTTGATGCACATCGTGCTCTTAGAACCTCGTTTTGGAGCGTGTGGCTCAAAATCTCCAATTTCAAAACATCAAAATCAATGTTTAAAGGCACAACAACGTTTCAAGACAAAAGTCCCGATTCTAAAGTTGATAGCGTCAAAACACGATTTTGAAAAACATGGTGGTCTTAGAACCTCATTTCGAAGGTCGTGCCTCAAAATCCTCATTTTTGGAGCATAAAAATTAGTGTTTGGTGGCACAACAAGGTCTCAAGATAGAAGTCCCAATTCCAGAGTTGAGAATAAGGACTTTTGTCCTGAAACATTGTTGCGCCTTTAAACATTGATTTTGATGTTTTGAAACTGGAGCTTTTGAGCCACACGCTTTGAAATGAGGTTCTAAGAGCACGATGTGCATCAAAATCACGTTTTGACACTACATCCTCCATAATAGGGACTTGCGTCTTGAAAGCTTGTTGTGCCTCCAAACACCAATTTTGATGCTTTGAAACTGAAGATTTTGAGGCATAAACTCCAAAACAAGGTTCTAAGAGAACAATGTACATCAAAATTGTGTTTTAATGCTACTGACTCTGGAATTGGGACTTGCTTCTTGAAACCTTGTTGTACCTCAAAACATTGATTTTGATGTTCTAAAATCAGGGCTTTCATTGCACAAGCTCCAAAATGAGGTTCTAAGAACACCATGTTTGTCAAAATCATGTTTTGATGCTATCAGCTTGAGAATCGAGACTTCTGTCTTGAAACCTTGTTGTGCCTTAAACATTGATTTTGATGTTCTAAAGCTGGAGCTTTCGAGCCACAACTGGGGCTTTTGGGGCACAATTTCTAAAACAAGGTTCTAAGAGCACAATGTGCATCAAAATTGAATTTTGATGCTACTGGCTCTAGAATCGGGACTTGCATCTTGAAACCTTGTTGTGCCTCAAAACACTGATATTGATGCTTCGAAACCGGGGCTTTTGAGGCACAAGCTTTGAAAAGAGGTGCTAAGAGCATGATGTCCGCCAAAATTTTATTTTGACGCTATTGACTCTAGAATCGACACTTGCATCTTCAAACCTTGTTGTGCCTCCAAACATTGATTTTGATGCTCAAAAACTGGGTCTTTCGAGGCACAAGCTCCGAAATGAGCTTCTAAGAGAATGATGTGCCTCAAAATGGAATTTTGACGCTACAGGTTCCGGAATACGGACTTCCTTCCTGAAACCTTAGTGTGTCTCAAAAAATTGATTTTGATGTTCCAAAATCAGGGCTTTCAAAGCACAAATTCCGAAATGAGCTTCTAAGAGCACGATGTACATCAAAATTGTCTTTTGACGCTACCGACTCTGCAATTGGGACTTGTGTCTTGAAATATTGTTGTGCCTCCAAACACTACTTTTTATGCTACAAAAATGAGGTTTTTGAGGTAAAACCTCTGAAATGAGGTTCTAAGAACACCATGTTTGTGAAAATCGTGTTTTGACACTATCAGCTTGAGAATCAGAACTTTTGTCGTGAAACCTTGTTGTGCCTTTAAACATTGATTTTGACGTTTTGAAACTGGAGCTTTCGAGCCACACGCTCTGAAACGAGGTTCTAAGGTTTTTGTGCCTCCAAACACCAATTTTGATGCTTTGAAACCAAAGATTTTGAGGCATAAGCTCCAAAACAAGGTTCTAAGACCATGATGTACGTCAAAATAAAATTTTGATGCTATCGGCTCCAGAATCAATACTTGCATCTTGAAACCTTTTTGTGCCTCCAATCATCGGTTTTGATACTCCAAAACTAGGGCTTTTAAGGCATAATTTCTAAAAGAAGGTTCTAAGAGCACAATGTGCATCAAAATTGAATTTTGATGCTACTGGCTCTAGAATCGGGACTTGCATCTTGAAACCTTGTTGTGCCTCAAAACACTGATATTGATGCTCCGAAACTAGGGCTTTCGAGGCACAAGCTTTGAAATGAGGTTCTAAGAACATGATGTGCGCCAAAATCAGATTTTAACGCTATTGAGTCTAGAATCGGGACTTGCATCTTGAAACCTTGATGTGCCTCCAAACATTGATTTTGATGCTCCAAAACTAAGTCTTTCGAGGCACAAGCTCAGAAATGAGATTCTAAGAGAATGGTGCGTCAAAATGGAATTTTGATGCTACAGGCTCTGGAATAGAGACTTGCTTCTTGAAACCCTTTTGTGTCCCAAGAAATTAATTTTGATGTTCCCAAATCAGGGCTTTCAAGGCACAAGCTTCCAAATGAGGTTCTAAGAGCACGATGTACATCAAAATTGGGTTTTGACGCTACCAACTCTACAAATGGGACTTGAGTCTTGAAACCTTGTTGTGCCTCCAAACACTAATTTTATGCTGCAAAAATGAGGTTCTAAGAATTGGGACTTTTGTCCTGAAACCTTGTTGTGACTTTAAACATTGATTTTGATGTTTTGAAACTGGAGCTTTCAAGCCACACGCTCCGAAACGAGGTCTAAGAGCACGATGTACATCAAAATCACGTTTTGACACTACATGCTCCGAAATAGGGACTTGCATATTGAAAGCTCCAAAATTGGGGCTTTTGGCTCTAGAATCAGGACTTGCATCCTGAAACCTTGTGCCTCCAAACATCGATTTTGAAGCTCCAAAATTGGGGCTTTTGAGGCACAATTTCTAAAACAGGGTTCTAAGAGCACAATGTGCATCAAAATTGAATTTTGATGCTACTGGCTCTAGAATCGGGGCTTGCATCTTGAAACCTTGTTGTGCCTCAAAACACTGATTTTGATGCTCTGAAACTAGGGTTTTCAAGGCACAAGCTTTGAAATGAGGGTCTAAGAATATGATGTGCTCCAAAACTGGGTCATTCGAGGCACAAGCTCCGAAATGAGCTTCTAAGAGAATAATGTGTGTCAAAATGGAATTTTGACGCAACAGGCTCCAGAATAGGGACATAAAAATTTCAGAAATGGGCTTTCAAGGCACAAATTCCGAAATGAGGTTCTAAGAGCACGATGTACATAAAAATTGTGTTTTGATGCTACCGACTCTGGAATTGGGATTTGTGTCTTGAAACCTTGTTGTGCCTCCAAACACTAATTTTTATGTTACAAAAATGAGGCTTTTGAAGCACAACCTTCGAAATGAGGTTCTAAGAACACCATGTTTGTCAATATCGTGTTTTGATGCTATCAGCTTGAGAATCGAGACTTGTGTCTTGAAACCTTGTTGTGCCTTTAAACAATGATTTTGATGTTTCGAAACTGGAGCTTTCGAGCCACACGCTCTGAAACAAGGTTCTAAGAGCACGATGTGCATCAAAATCAAGTTTTGACACTATAGTCTACGTAATAGGGAGTTGCATCTTTAAAGCTTTTTGTGCCTCCTAACACCAATTTTGGTGCTTCAAAATCGAATATTTTGAGGCATAAGTTCCAAAACAAGGTTCTTAGAGCACGATGTGTGTCAAAATCAAATTCTGACGCTACCGGCTACAGAGAATCAGGACTTGCATCTTGAAACCTTGTTGTGCCTCCAAATGTCAATTTTGATGTTCCAAATCTAGGGCTTTTGAGGCACAATTACTAAAACAAGGTTGTAACAGCACAATGTTCATCAAAATTGAAGTTTGATGCTACTGGCTCTAGAATCGGGGTTTGCATCTTGAAACCTTGTTGTGCCTCCAAACATTGATTTTGATGCTCCAAAACTGGGTCTTTCGAGGTGCAAGCTCCGAAATGAGCTTCTAATAGAATGATGTGCGTCAAAATTCCATTTTGACGCTACCGGCTCTGGAATAGGGACTTGCTTCTTGAAACCTTGTTGTGCCTCAAAACATTCATTTTGATGTTCCCAAATCAGGGCTTTCAAGGCAGAACCTCCAAAATGAAGTTCTAAGAGCATGATGTACATCAAAATTACGTTTTGACACTACCGACTCTGGAATTGGGACTTGTGTTTGGAAACCTTGTTGTGCCTCAAAACATCGATTTTGATACTCTAAAACAGGGGCTTTTGAGGCACAATTTCTAAAACAGGGTTCTAAGAGCACAATGTGCATCAAAATTGAATTTTGATGCTCCTGGCTCTAGAATTGGGACTTGTGTCTCGAAATGTTGTTGTGCCTCCAAACAATAATTTTTATGCTAAAAAAAAGGCTTTTGAGGCACAACGTCCGAAATGAGGTTCTAAGAACACCATTTTTGTCAAAATCGTGTTTTGATGTTATCAGCTTGAGAATCGGGACTTGTGTGTTGAAAGCTTGTTGTGACTTTAAACATTGATTTTGATGTTCTGAAACTAGAGCTTTCGACCCACACACTCCGAAACGAGGTTCTAAGAGCACGATGTGCATCAAAATCATGTTTTGATAGTACAGACTTGGGAATAGGGACTTGCATCTTGAAAGCTTGTTGTGCCTCCAAACACCAATTTTGATGCTTTGAAACTGAAGATTTTGAGGCATAAGCTCCAAAACAAGGGTCTAAGACCACAATGTGTATCAAAATCAAATTTTGATGCTACCGGCTCCAGAATCAGGGTTTGCATCTTGAAACCTTGTTGTTCCTCGAAACATCAATTTTGATGCTCCAAAACTGGGGCTTTTGAGGCACAATTTCTAAAATAGGGTTCTAAGAGCACAAAGTGCAATTTTGATGCTCCAAAACTGGGGATTTTGAGGCACAATTTCTAAAACAGGGTTTTAAGAGGACAATGTGCATCAAAATTAAATTTTAATGCTACTGGCTCTAGAATAGGGGCTTGCATCTTGAAACCTTGTTGTGCCTCAATAAACAGATTTTGATGCTCCGAAACCGGGCCTTTCAAAGCAGAAGCTTCGGAATGACGTTCTGAGAGCAGGATGTGCGCCAAAATCATATTTTGACGCTATTGACTCTAGAATCGGCATTTGCATCTGCAAAACTTGTTGTGCCTCCAAACATTGAATTTGATGCCTCAAAACTTGGTCTTTTGAGGCACAAGCTCTGAAATGAGCTTCTAAGAGAATGATGTGTGTCAAAATAAAATTTAGACGCTACAGGCTCCGGAATAGGGACTTGCTTCTTGAAACCTTGTTGTGCCTCAGAACATTGATTTTGATGTTCCCAAATTAGGGCTTTCAAGGCACAAGTTCCGAAATGAGGTTCTAAGAGCATGGTGTACATAAAAATTGCGTTTTGACACTACTGACTCTGGAATTGGGACTTGTGTCTTGAAACCTTGTTGTGCCTCCAAACACTAATTTTTATGCTCCAAAAATGAGGCTTTCGAGGCACAAACTCTGAAATGGGGTTCTAAGAACATCATGTTTGTCAAAATCATGTTTTGATATCAACTTGAGAATCGAGACTTGTGTCTTGAAACCTTGTTTTGCCTTTAAACATTGATTTTAATTTTTTTAAACTGGAGCTTTCAAGCCACACGCTCTAAAAATGAGGTTCTAAGAGCACGATGTGTATCAAAATCACATTTTGACACTACAGGCTCTGGAATAGGGACTTGCGTCTTGAAATCTTATTGTGCCTTCAAACACCAATTTTGATGATGCAAAACCAAAGATTTTGAGGCATAAGCTCCGAAACAAGGTTCTAAGAGCACGATGTGCGTCAAAATCAAATTTTGACTCTACGGGCTCCAGAATCAGGACTTGCATCTTGAAACCTTCTTGTGCCTCCAAACACTGATTTTGATGCTCCAAAATCGGGGCTTTCCAGGCACAAGCTTCGAAATGAGGTTCTAAGAGCACGATGTGCGCCAAAATCAGATTTTGATGCTATTGACTCTAGAATCGGGAATTACATCTTGAAAACCCTGTTGTGCCTCCAAACATTGAATTTGATGCTCCAAAACTGGGTCTTTTGAGGCACAAGCTCCGAAATGGGGTTCTAAGAACACCATGTTTGTCAAAATCGTGTTTTGATGCTATTTGATTGAGAGTCGGGACATGTGTCTTGAAACCTTGTTGTGATTTTAAACATTGATTTTGATGTTTTGAAAGTACAACTTTGGAGCGACACAATCCGAAATGAGGTTCTAAGAGCACGATGTGCATCAAAGTCATATTTTGACACTACAGGCTCCGAAACAGGGACTTCCAATTTGAAAGCTTGTTGTGCCTCCAAACACCAATTTTGATGCATAAGCTCCAAACCAAGGTTCTAAGAGCACGATTTTGATGCTATTGGCTTTAGAATCAGGGCTTGCATCTTGCAACCTTGTTGTGACTCAAAGCACTGATTTTGATGCTCCGAAAATGCAAGGCAAAAGCTTTGAAACCTTGCATCGGGACTTGCATCTTGAAACCTTGTTGTGCCTCCAGACATTCATTTTGATGCTCCAAAACTGGGACTTTCGTGGCACAAGCTCCGAACTGAGCTTCTAAGAGAATGATATGCATCAAAATGGAATTTTGACGCTACAGGCTCCGGAATAAAGACTTGCTTCTAGAAACCTTGTTGTGCCTCAAAACATTGATTATGATGTTCCAAAATCAGGGCTTTCAAGGCAAAAGCTCTGAAACGAAGTTCTAAGAGCACGATGCTCCAAAACTGGGTCTTTCAAGGCAAAAGCTTCCAAATGAGCTTCTAAGAGAATGATGTGCGTCAAAATGAAATTTTGACGCTACAGACTCTAGAATAGGGAATTGCTACTTGAAACCTTGTTGTGCCTCAAAACATTGATTTTGATGTTCCAAAATTAGAGCTTTCAATGCACAAGCTCTGAAATGAGGTTCTAAGAGCACGATGTACATCAAAATTGCATTTTGACGCTACAAACTCTAGAATTGGGACTTGTGTCTTGAAACCTTGTTGTGCCTCCAAACACTAATTTTTATGCTCCAAAAATGAGGCTTTTTAGGCACAACCTCCGCAATGAGGTTCTAAGAACACCATGTTTGTCAAAATCGTGTTTTCACGCTATGAGCTTGAGAATCAGGACTTGTGTCTTGAAACCTTGTTGTGCCTTTAAACATTGATTTTGATGTTTTGAAACTCGAGCTTTCGAGCCACATGCTCCAAAATGAGGTTCTAGGAGCACGATGTGCATCAAAATCACTTTTTGATAATACAGGCTCCGAAATAAGGACTTGTATCTTGAAAGCTTGTTGTGCCTCCAAACATGAATTTCGATGCTTCGAAACAGAATATTTTGAGGCATAAGCTCCAAAACAAGGTTTCAAGAGCACGATGTACGTCAAAATCAAGTTTTGACTCTACCGACTCAAGAATCAGGACTTGCATCTTGAAATCTTGTTGTGCCTCCAAACATCGATTCTTATGCTACAAAATTGGGGCTTTTGAAGCACAATTTCTAAAACAGGGTTCTAAGAGCAAAATATGCATCAAAATTGAATTTTGATGCTACTAGCTCTAGAATCGGGGCTTGCATCTTAAAACCTTGTTGTGCCTCAATAAACTGATTTTGATGCTCTGAAACCGGGGCTTCCAAAGCAGAAGCTTCCAAATGAGGTTCTAAGAGAACGACGTGTGCCAAAATCAGATTTTGACGCTATTGACTCTAGAATTGGGACTTGCATCTTGAAACCTTGTTGTGCCTGCAAACATTGATTTTGATGCTCTAAAATCAGGGATTTCAAGGCACAAGCTCCGAAATGAGGTTCTAAGAGCACGATGTACCTCCAAACATACAAATTGCATTTTGACGCTACCGACTCTGAAATTGGGATTTGTGTCTTGAAACCTTGTTGTGCCTCCAAACACTAATTTTTATGCTCCAAAAACAAGGCTTTTGAGGCACAACCTCCAAAATGAGGTTGTAAGAACACCATGTTTTTCCATATTGTTTTTTGATGCCATCAGCTTGAGAAGAGATACTTTTGTCATGAAACCTTGATGTGCCTCCGAAACGAGGTTCTAAGAGCATGTTGTGCATCAAAATTGCATTTTGACACTACATGCTCCGAAATAAGGACTTGCGTGTTGAAAACTTGTTTTGCCTCCAACCACTAATTTTGATGATTCGAAACCAAAGATTTTGAGGCATAAGCTCCAAAACAAGGTTCTAAGAGCAAGATGTGCGTCAAAATAAAAAAATTGAATCTAATGGCTTCAGAATCAGGACTTGCATCTTGAACCCTTGTTGTACCTCCAAACATCAATTTTGATGCTCCAAATCTTCGACTGTTGAGGCACAATTTCTAAAACAAGGTTCTAAGACTACAATGTGCATCAAAATTGAATTTTGATGCTACTGGCTCTAGAATTGGGGCTTGCATTTTGAAACCTTGTTGTACCTCAAAACACTGATTTTGATGCTTCGAAATCAAGACTTTCGAGGCACAAGCTTCGAAATGAGGTTCTAAGAGCAGATGTGCGCCAAAATTAGATTTTGACGCTATTAACTATAGAATCGGGACTTGCATCTTGAAACCTTGTTGTGCCTCCAAACATTGATTTTGATACTCCAAAATTGGGTCTTTCGAGGCACAAGCTCCGAAATGAGCTTCTAAGAGAATGATGTGCATCAAAATGAAATTTTGATGCTACAGGCTCCGGAATAGGGACTTACTTCTTGAAACCTTGGTGTGCCTCAAAACATTGATTTTGATGTTGCAAAATCAAGGCTTTCAATCCACAAGCTCCAAAATGAGGTTCTAAGTACATCAAAATTGCGTTGTGACACTACCGACTCTGGAATTGGGACTTGTGTCTTGAAACCTTGTTGTGCCTCCAAACATTAATTTTTATCCTCCAAAAATGAGCTTTTTGAGGCACAACCTTCGAAATGGGGTTCCAAGAACACCATGTTTGTGTGGCTCGAAATCAGCAGTTTCAAAACATCAAAATCAATGTTTAAAGGCACAATAAGGTTTCAAGACACAAGTCCTGATTCTCAAGCTGATAGTGTTAAAACACAATTTTGACAAACATGGTGTTCTTAGAACTCCATTTCGGAGGTTGTGCCTGAAAAGCCTTGAAAATTAGTGTTTGGAGGAACAACAAGGTTTATACACACAAGTCCCAATTCCAGACTCGGTAGCGTCAAAACGGACTTTTGATGTACATCGTGCTCTTAGAACCTCATTTCGGAGCCTTTACCTTGAAAGCCGTGACTTTGGAACATCAAAATCAATGTTTTGAGGCACAACAAGGTTTCAAGAAGCAAGTCCCTATTCCTGAGTCTCTAGCGTCCAAATTTCATTTTGACGCACATCATTCTCTTAGAAACTCATTTCAAAGCTTGTGCCTCAAAAGACCCAGTTTTTTAGCATCAAAATCAATGTTTCGAGGCACAACAAGGTTTCAAGATGCAAATCTTGATTCTAAAGTCAATAGCATCAAAATCTGATTTTTGTGCACATTGTTCTCTTAGAGGCTTATTTCGAAGCTTGTGCCTCGAAAGCCCCAGTTTCAAAGCATCAAAAATAGTGTTTTGAGGCACAACAAGGTTTCAGGATGCAAGCCCCGATTGAAAAGCCAGTAGCATCAAAATTCAATTTGGATGCACATTGTGCTCTTAGAACCCTATTTTAGGAATTGTGCCTCAAAAGCCCTAGTTTTGGAGCATCAAAATCGATGTTTGGAGGCACAACAAGGTTTCAAGATGCAAGTCCTGAATCTCGAGCTGGTAGCATTAGAATTTGATTCTGATGTACATCATGCTCTTAGATCCTTGTTTTGGAGCTTATGCATCAAAATCTTCAGTTTCGAATCATCAAAATTGGTTTTCGCAGGCACAACAAGTTTTCAAGACGCAAGTTCCTATTCCGGAGCCTGTACTGTGAAAATGTGATTTTGATGCACATTGTGCTCTTAGAACCTCGTTACGGAGCGTGTGGCTTGAAATCTATAGTTTCAAAACATTAAAATCAATGCTTGGAGGCACAACAAGCTTTCAAGACGCAAGTCCCTATTTCAGAGCCCGTAGTGTCAAAATTCGGAGTCTCTAAGAGCACGATGTACATCAAAATTGCGTTTTGATGCTACCGACTCTGAAATTGGGTCTTGTGTCTTGAAACGTTGTTGTGCCTCCAAACGTTAATTTTTATGCTCCAAAAATGAGGTTCTAAGAGCATGATGTGCATCAAAATCAAGTTTTGACACTACAAGCTCCGGAATAGGGACTTGCATCTTTAAAGCTTGTTATGCCTCCAAACTCCAATTTTCATGCTTTGAAACCGAAGATTTTGAGGCATAAGCTCCAAAAAAAGGTTCTAAGAGCACAAAGTGCGTCACAATCAAATTTTGATGCTACTGGCTCCAAATATCAATTTTGATGCTCCAAAACTGTTGATTTTGAGGCACAATTTTTAAAACAGGGTTCTAAGAGCATAATGTGCATCAAAATTGAATTTTGATGGTACTAGCTCTAGAATCAGGGCTTGCATCTTGAAACCTTGTTGTGCCTCAAAACACTGATTTTGATGCTCCGAAACTGGGGCTTTCGAGGCACGAGCTTTGAAATGAGGTTCTAAGAGCACGATGTGCGTCAAAATCAGATTTTTACGCTATTGACTCTAGATTCGGCACTTGCATCTTGAAACCTTGTTGTGCCTCCTAACATTGAGGTTCGCTATCAACTTGAGTATCCGCTATCAGCTTGAGTATCTGGACTTGTGCCTTGAAACCTTGTTGTGCCTTTAAACATTTATTTTTTATGTTTTGAAACTTGAGCTTTTGAGCCACACGCTCCGAAACGAGGTTCTAAGAGCATGATGTGCATCAAAATCATGTTTTGACACTAAAAGCTCTGGAATAGGGACTTGCATCTTGAAAGCTTGTTGTGCCTCCAAACACGAATTTTGATGCTTCAAAACCTTGTTGTGCCTCAAAACATTGATTTTGATGTTCCAAAATCAGGGCTTTCAAGGCACAAGCTGTAAAATGAGGTTCTATGAGAATGATGTACATCAAAATTGTGTTTGGACGCTACCGACTCTAGAATTGGGACGTGTGTCTTGAAACCTTGTTGTGCCTCCAAAGACTAATTTTTATGCTAAAAAAATGAGGTTTTTAAGGTACAACCTCCGAAATGATGTTCTAAGAACACCATGTTTGTCAAAATCATGTTTTGATGCTATCAGCTTGAGAATCGGGACTTGTGTCTTGAAACGTTGTTGTGCCTTTAAACATTGATTTTGATGTTTTGAAACTAGAGCTTTTGAGCCACACGCTCTGAAACGAGGTTCTAAGAGCACGATGTGCATCAAAATCAAGTTTTGACACTACGGGCTCTGGAATAGGGACATGCATCTTGAAAGCTTGTTGTGCCTCCAAACACCAATTTTGATGCTTCGAAACCGAAGATTTTGAGGCATAAGCTCCAAAACAAGGTTCTAAGAGCATAATTTGTGTCAAAATCAAATTTTGACACTACCGGCTGCAGAATCAGGACTTGCATTTTGAAACCTTGTTGTGCCTCCAAACATCAATTTTGATGCTCGAAAACTGGGGCTTTTGAGGCACAATATCTGAAACAGGGTTCTAAGAGCATAATGTGCATCAAAATTGAATTTTGATGCTACTGGCTCTAGAATCGGGGTTTGTATCTTGAAACCTTGTTGTGCCTCAAAACACTAATTTTGATGCTCTGAAACCGGGGCTTTTGAGGCACAAGCTTCGAAATGAGGTTCTAAGAGCACGATGTGCGTCAAAATCAGATTTTGACGCTTTTGACTCCAGAATCCGAACTTGCATCTTGAAACCTTGTTCTGCCTCCAAACATCGATTTTGATGCTCAAAAACTAGGGCATTTGAGGCACAATTTCTAAAACAGTGTTCTAAGAGCACAATGTGCATCAAAATTGAATTTTGATGCTACTGGCTCTAGGGGCTTGCATCTTGAAACCTTGTTGTGCCTCCAAACATTTATTTTGATGCTCCAAAACTGGGTCTTTCAAGACACAAGTTCGGAAATGACCTTCTAAGAGAATGATGTGCATCAAAATGGAATTTTGATGCTACAGGCTCTGGAATAGGGACTTGCTTCTTGAAACCTTGTTGTGCCTCAAAACATTGATTTTGATGTTCCAAAATCAGGGCTTTGAAGGCACAATCTCCAAAATGAGGTTCTTAGAGCACGATGTACATCAAAATTGCGTTTAGATGCTACCGACTCTGGAATTGGGACTTGTGTCTTGAAATCTTGTTGTGCCTCCAAACACTAATTTTTATGCTAAAAAAATGATGATTTTAAGGCATGACCTCCGAAATATGGTTCTAAGAACACTATGTTGGTCAAAATCATGTTTTGACGCGATCATCTAGAGAATTGGGACTTGTGTCTTGAAACCTTGTTGTGCCTTTAAACAATGATTTTGATGTTTTTAAAATTGGAGCTTTCGAGTACACACTCTGAAACGAGGTTCTAAGAGCATGATGTGCATCAAAATCACGTTTTGACACTACAGGCTCTGGAATAGGGACTTGCGTCAAAATCAAATTTTGACGCTACCTGCTCCAAAATCAGGACTTCCATCTTGAAACCTTGTTTTGCCTCCAACCATCGATTTTGATGCTCCAAAACTGGGGCTTTTGAGGCACAATTTCTAAAACAAGGTTCGATGAGCACAATGTGCATCAAAATTTTATTTTAATGCTACTGGCTCTAAAATTGATGCTTGCATCTTGAAACCTTGTTGTGCCTCAAAACACTGATTTTGATGCTCCAAAACCAGGGCTTTCGAGGAACAAGCTTCGAATTGAGGTTCTAAGAGCACGATGTTTGCCAAAATCAGATTTTGATGCTATTGACTCTAGAATCAGGACTCGCATCTTGAAACCTTGTTGTGCCTCCAAACACTGATTTTGATGCTCCAAAATTGGGTCTTACGAGGCACAAGCTCCGAAATGCTCTTCTAAGAGAATAATGTGCATTAGGGACAGGCTTTGAAATGAGGTTCTAAGAGCATGATGTACATCAAAAATTTTGTTTTGACGCTACCGACTTTGGAATTGGGACTTTTGTCTTGATACCTTGTTGTGCTTCAAAATCGGGGCTTTCAAGTTTCAAGTTTCAAAATGAGGTTCTAATAGCACGATGTGCGCCAAAATCATATTTTGACGCTATTGACTCTAGAATCGGGACTTGCATCTTGAA
The DNA here is from genome assembly GCF_030272615.1 of Cryptomeria japonica. Taxonomy (NCBI): domain Eukaryota; kingdom Viridiplantae; phylum Streptophyta; class Pinopsida; order Cupressales; family Cupressaceae; genus Cryptomeria; species Cryptomeria japonica. The sequence goes on along the minus strand of NC_081407.1, from coordinate 496,975,853 downwards.
ACCTTATTGTACATCAAAATTATGTTTTGATGCTACCGACTCTAGAATTGGGACTTATGTTTTGAAACCTTGGTGTGCCTCCAAACACTAATTTTTATTCTCCAAAAATGAGGCTTTTGAGGCACGACCTCCGAAATGAGATTCTAAGAACATCATGTTCTTCAAAATTGTATTTTGACGCTATCGGCTTGAGAATCCGGACATGTGTATTGAAACGTTGTTGCGCCTTTAAACATTGATTTTGATGTTTGGAAACAGGAGCTTTCAAGCCACATGCTCCCAATCGAGGTTCTAAGAGCACGATGTGCATCAAAATCATGTTTTGACAGTACACGCTCCGGAATAGGGACTTGCATCTTGAAAGCTTGTTGTGCCTCCAAACACCAATTTTGATGCTTCAAAACCAAAGATTTTGAGGCATAAGCTCCAAAACAAGGTTCTAAGACCACGATGTGCGTCAAAATCAAATTTTGACGCTACCGGCTCCAGAATCAGGATTTCCATCTTGAAACCTTGTTGTGCTTCCAAACATCAATTTTGATGCTCCAAAACTGGGGCTTTTGAGGCACAATTTCTAAAACAGGGTTCTAAGAGCACAATCGAGACTTGCTTCTGAGGACTTTAGAATCAAGATTTGCTTCTTGAAACATTGTTGTGCCTTAAAACATTGCTTTTGATGTTCCAAAATCAGGGCTTTCAAGCCACAAGCTCCCAAATGAGGTTCTAAGAGCACGATGTACATCAAAATTGCATTTTGATGCTACTGACTCTTGAATTGGGATTTGTGTCTTGAAACCTTGTTGTGTCTCCAAGCACATTGTTATGCTCCAAAAATTAGGCTTTTGATGCACAACATTTGAAATCACATTCTATGAACACCATGTTTGTCAAAATTGAGTTTTGATGCTATCAGCTTGAGAATCAGGATATGTGTCTTGAAACCTTGTTGTGCCTTTAAACATTGATTTTGATGTTTCAAAACTAGAGCTTCTGAGCCACACGCTTCGAAACAAGGTTCTAAGAACACGTTTTGACTTGCGTCTTGAAAGCTTGTTGTGCCTCCAAACACCAATTTTGATGATTTGAAACCGAAGATTTTGAGGCATAAGCTCCAAAACAAGGTTCTAAGAGCACGATGTGCATCAGAATCAAATTCTGATGCTACCGGTTCTAGAATCAGGACTTGCAGCTTGAAACCTTGTTGTGCCTCTAAATATCAATTTTCATGCTCCAAAACTGGGGCTTTTGAGGCACAATTTCTAAAAAGTGTTCTAAGAGCAAAATGTGCTACTGGCTCTAGAATCGGGGCTTGCATCTTGAAACCTTGTTGTGCCTCAAAACATTGATTTTGATGCTCCGAAACCGGAGTTTTCAAGGCACAATCTTTGAAATGAGGTTCTAAGAGCACGATTTGCACCAAAATCAGATTTTGATGGTATTGACTTTAGAATCAAAACTTGCATCTTGAAACCTTGTTGTGCTTCCAAACATTGATTTTGATGTTCTAAACTCAAGGCTTTCCAGGCACAAGCTCTAAAATGACGTTCTAAGAGCTCGATATAAATCAAAATTGCATTTTGACGCTACCGACTCTCGAATTGGGACTTGTGTCCTGAAACACTAATTTTTATGCTCCAAAAATGATGCTTTGGAGGCACAACCTCCGAAATGAGGTTCTAAGAACACCATGTTTGTATAAATCATGTTTTGTCACTATCAGGTTGACAATCAGGACTTGTGTCTTGAAACCTTGTTGTGCCTTTAAACATTGCTTTTGATGTTTGGAAACTGGAGCTTTCGAGCCACACACTCCGAAATGAGGTTCTAAGAGCACGATGTGCATAAAAATCATGTTTTGACACTACAGGCTCCGGAATAGGGACTTGCGTCTTGAAAGCTTGTTGTGCCTCCAAACACCAATTTTGATGATTCGAAACCAAATATTTTGAGGCATAAGCTCCAAAACAAGGTTCTAAGAGCACGATGTGCGTCAGAATCAAATTCTGACACTATCGGCTCTAGAATCAGGACTTGCATCTTGAAACCTTGTTGTGCCTCCAAACATCGATTTTGATGCTCCAAAACTAGGGCTTTTGAGGCACAATTTCTTAAATAGGGTTCTAAGAGTACAATGTGCATCAAAATTAATTTTTGATGCTACTGGCTCTAGAATCGAGGCTTGCATCTTGAAACCTTGTTGTGCCTCAAAACACTAATTTTGATGCTCTGAAATCGGGGCTGTCAAGGCACAAGCTTTGAAATGAGGTTCTAAGAGCACGGTGTGCACCAAAAATCAAATTTTGATGCTATTGACTCTAGAATCGGGACTTGCATCTTGAAACCTTGTTATGCATCCAAACATTGATTTTGATGCTCCAAAACTGGGTCTTTCGAGGCACAAGCTTCGAAATGAGATTCTAAGACAATGATGTGCGTCAAAATTGAATTTTGACACTACACGCTCTGAAATAGGGACTTGCTTCTTGAAACCTTGTTGTGCCTCAAAACATTGATTTTGATGATCCAAAATCATGGCTTTCAAGGCACAAGTTCCGAAATGAGGTTGTAAGAGCACGATGTACATAAAAATTGTGTTTTGACGCTACCGACTCTGGAATTGGGACTTATGTCTTAAAACCTTGTTTTGCCTCCAAACACTAATTTTTATGCTCCAAAAACGAGGCTTTTGAGGCACAAACTCCGAAATGAGGTTCTAAGAACACCATGTTTGTCAAAATTGTGTTTTGACGCTATCATCTTTAGAATCAGGACTTGTGTCTTGAAACCTTGTTGTTCCTTTAAACATTGATTTTGATGTTTTGAAATTGGAGCTTCCGAGCCACACGCACCGAAACGACGTTCGAAGAGAATGATGTGCGTTAAAATGGAATTTTGACGCTACAGGCTCATGAATAGTGACTTCCTTCTTGAAAACTTGTTGTGCCTCAAAACATTGATTTTGATGTTCCAAAAATCAGGGCTTTCAAAGCATAGCCTTCGAAATAAGGTTCTAAGAGAATGATGTACATTAAAGTTGTGTTTTGATGCTACCGACTTTGGAATAGGGACTTGTGTCTTAAAACCTTGTTGTGTCTCCAAACGTTAATTTTTATGCTCAAAAAATGAGACTTTTGAGGTACAACCTCCGGAATGAGGTTCTAAGAACACCGTGTTTGTCAAAATCGTGTTTTGAGGCTATCAGCTTGAGAATCGGGACTTGTGTGTTTAAAGCTTGTTTTGCTTTTACACATTGATTTTGATATTCTAAAACTACACCTTTCGAGACACACGCACCAAAACAACGTTCTAAGAGCCCGATGTGCCTCAAAATCACGTTTTGACACTACAGGCTCGGGAATAGGGACTTGTGTCTTGAAAGCTTGTTGTGCCTCCAAACACCAATTTTGATGCTTCAAAACCGAAGATTTTGAGGGATGAGCTCCAAAACAAGGTTCTAAGAGCACGATGTGTGTCAAAATCAAATTTTGACGCTACCGGCTCAAGAATCGGGGCTTGCATCTTGAAACCTTGTTGTGCCTCAATAAACTAATTTTGATGCTCTAAAACCGGGGCTTTGAAAGCAGAAGCTTCGAAATGAGGTTCTAAGAGCACGACATGCGCCAAAATCAGATTTTGATGCTATTGACTCTACAATCGGCACTTGCATCTTGAAACCTTCTTGTGCATCCAAATATTGATTTTGATGCTCCAAACTGGGTCTTTCGAGGCACAAGCTCCGAAATGAGCTTCTACGAGAATGATGTGCATAAGAATTGAATTTTGACGCTACAGGCTCCGGAATAGGGACTTGCTTCTTGAAACCTTCTTGTGCCTCAAAACATTCATTTTGATGATCCAAAATCAGGGATTTCAAGGCACAAGCTCCGATATGAGGTTAGAGCACGATGTACCTCCAAACATAAAAATTGCATTTTGATGCTACCGACTCTGAAATTGGGACTTGTGTCTTGAAACCTTGTTGTGCCTCCAAACGCTAATTTTAATGCTCCAAAAACAAGGTTTTTGAGGCACAACCTCCAAAATGAGGTTCTAAGAACACCATGTTTTTCCATATCGTGTTTTGATGCCGTCAGCTTGAGAAGAGAGACTTTTCTCGTGAAACCTTGTTTTACCTTTAAAGATTGATTTTGATGTTTTGAAACTGGAGTTTCCGAGCCACACGCTCCGAAATGAGGTTGTAAGAGCACGTTTTTCATCAAAATCGTGTTTTGACACTACATGCTCTGGAATAGGGACTTGCATCTTGAAAACTTGTTTTGCCTCCAAACACCAATTTTGATGTGCGTGAAAATCAAAAAATTGACTCTAACAACTTCAGAATCAGGACTTGCATTTTGAAACCTTGTTGTGCCTCAAAACATTGATTTTCATGCTTCGAAATCGAGACTGTCAAGGCACAAGCTTCAAAACGAGGTTCTAAGAGTACGATATGCACCAAAATCAGATTTTGAAGCTATTGACTTGCATCTTGAAAGCTTGTTGTGCCTCTAAACATTGATTTTGATGCTCCAAAACTTGGTCTTTCGAGGCACAAGCTCCGAAATGAGCTTCTAAGAGAATGATGTGCATCAAAATTGATTTGACGCTATAGGCTCCGGAATAGGGACTTGCTTCTTTAAACCTTGTTGTACCTCAAAACATTGATTTTGATGTTCCGAAATTAGGGCTTTCAAGGCACAAGCTCAGAAATGAGGTTCTAAGAGCACGATGTACATCAAAATTGCGTTTTGACACTACCAACTTTGGAATTGGGACTTGTGTCTTGAAACCTTGTTGTGTCTCCAAGCACTAATTTTTATGCTCCAAACACAAGGCTTTTGAGGTACAACCTCCGAAATGGGGTTCTAAGAACACCATGTTTTTCAAAATAGTGTTTTGATGCTATCAACTTGAGAATCGGGATTTGCATCTTGAAACCTTGTTGTGCCTCCAAACATTGATTTTGATGCTCCAAAATTGGGTCTTTAAAGGCACAACCTCTGAAATGAGCTTCTAAGAGAATGATGTGCGTCAAAATGGAATTTTGATGCTACAGGCTCTGGAATAGGGACTTACTACTTGAAACATTGGTGTGCCTCAAAACATTGATTTTGATGTTGCAAAATTAGGGCTTTAAAGGCACAAGCTCCAAAATGAGGTTCTAAGAGCACGATGTACATCAAAATTGCATTTTGACACTACCGACTCTGGAATTGGGACTTGTGTCTTGAAACCTTGTTGTGCCTCCAAACACTAATTTTTATCCTCCAAAAATGAGCCTTTTGAGGCACAACCATGTTTGTCAAAATCGTGTTTTGATGCTATCAGCTTGAGAATCGAGAGTTGTGTCTTGAAACCTTGTTGTGCCTTTAAACATTGATTTTGATGTTTGGAAACTGGAGCTTTCGAGCCACACACTCCGAAATGAGGTTCTAAGAGCATGAGGTGCATCAAAATCACGTTTCGACACTATAGGCTCCAGAATAGGGACTTGCATCTTTAAAGCTTGTTGTGCCTCCAGACACCAATTTTGATTCGTTGAAACCGAAGATTTTGAGGCATAAGCACCGAAACAAGGTTCTGAGAGCACGATGTGCATCAAAATCAAATTTTGACACTATCAGCTATAGAATCAGTACTTTTCTCTTAAATCCTTGTTGTGCCTCGAAACATCGATTTTGATGTTCCAAAACTGATGCTTTTGAGGCACAATTTCTAAAACAGGGTTTGAAGAGCACAATGTGCATCAAAATTGAATTTTGATACCACTGGCTCTAGAATCGGGGGATTGCATCTTAAACCTTGTTGTGCCTCAAAACACTCATTTTGATGCTCCGAAACCGGGGGCTTTCAAGGCACAAGCTTCGAAATGAGGTTCTAAGAGCACGATGTGCACCAAAATCGAATTTTGATGCTATTGACTCTAGAATCGAGACTTGCATCTTGAAACTTTGTTTTGCCTCCAACAGTGATTTTGATGCTCCAAAACTAGGTCTTTCGAGGGAGGAAGCTCCAAAATGAGCTTCTAATAGAATGATGTGCATCAAAATTCAATTTTGATGCTACAGGCTCCAGAATAGGAACTTGCTTCTTGAAATCTTGTTGTGCCTGAAAACATTGATTTTGATGTTCCAAAATCAAGGCTTTCAAGGTAAAAGCTTCGAAATGAGGGTTCTAAGAGCACGCTGTGTGTTCTAAGAAATATTTTTTAAAATAGTGTTTTGACGCTATTAGCTTGAGAATCGGGACTTGCATCTTGAAACCTTGTTGTGCCTCCAAACATTGATTTTGATGCTCCAAAATTGGGTCTTTAGAGGCACAAGTTCCGAAATGAGCTTCTAAGAGAATGTATGTCAAAATGGAATTTTGACGCTACAGGCTCTGGAATAGGGACTTGCTTCTTGAAACCTTGTTCTGCCTCAAAACATCGATTTTGATGTTCAAAATCAGGGGCTTTCAAGGCACAAGCTCCGAAATGAGTTTCTAAGAGCATGATGTATGTTCTAAGAACACCATATTTTTCAAAATAGTCTTTTTGACGCTATCAACTTGAGAATCAAGACTTACATCTTGAAACCTTTTTTGTGCCTCCAAACATTGATTTTGATGCTCCAAAACTAGTTCTTTCGAGGCACAAGCTCCGAAATGAGCTTCTAAGAGAATGATGTGCGTCAAAATGGAATTTTGACGCTACAAGCTCTGGAATAGGGACTTGCTTCTTGAAATCTTTTTGTGCCTCAAAAACATCGATTTTGATGTTCCAAAATCAAGGCTTTCAACACACAAGCTGCGAAATGAGGTTCTAAGAGCACGATGTACATCAAAACTGGGGCTTTTTAGGTACAATTTCTAAAATAGGGTTCTAAGAGCACAATGTGCATCAATATTGAATTTTGATGCTTTTGGCTCTAGAATCGGGGCTTGCATCTTGAAACCTTGTTGTGCCTCAAAACACTAATTTTGTTGCTCCAAAATCGGAGCTTTCGAGGCATAAGTTTCAAAATGAGATTCTAAGAGCAAGATGTGCGCCAAAATAGATTTTGATGCTATTGACTCAAGAATCGAGACTTGCATCTTGAAACTTTGTTGTGCCTCCAAACATTGATTTTGATGCTGCAAAACTGGATCTTTCAAGGGACAAGCTCCAAAATGAGCTTCTAAGACAATGATTTGCGCCAAAATCAGATTTTGATGATATTGACTCTACAATCGGCACTTGCGTCTTGAAACCTTGTTGTGCCTCTAGAGATTGATTTTGATGCTCCAAAACTGGGTCTTTCAAGACACAAGCTCCAAAATGAGCTTCTAAGAGAATGATGTGCGTGAAAATTGTGTTTTGACGCTACCGACTCTGGAATCGGGACTTGCATCTTGAAACCTTGTTCTGCCTCCAAACACTAATTTTTATGCTCCAAAAATGAGGCTTTTGAGCACAACCTCTGAAATGAGGGTTCTAAGAACACCATGTTTGCCAAAATCGTGTTTTGACGATATCAGCTTGAGAATCGGGACATGTGTCTTGAAACCTTATTGTGCCTTTGAACATTGATTTTGATGTTTTAAAACTAGAGCTTTTATGCCACACGCTCTGAAACGAGGTTTTCAGAGCACGATGTGCATCAAAATCACTTGCGTCTTGAAAAGTTTGTTGTGCCTCCAAACACCAATTTTGATGATTCGAAATCGAAGATTTGGAGGGCATCAACTCCAAAAGAAGGTTCTAAGAGCACGATGTGCGTTAAAATCAAATTTTGACTCTACAGGCTCCATAATCAGGACTTGCATCTTGAAACCTTGTTGTGCCTCCAAACATCGATTTTAATGCTCCAAACCTAGGGTTGTTGACGCACAAGCTTCAAAATGAGGTTTTAAAAGCACGATGTGTGCCAAAATTAGATTTTGATGCTATTGACTCTAGAATCGGGACTTGCATCTTGAAACCTTGTTGTGCCTCCAAACATTGATTTTGATGCTCCAAAATTGGGTCTTTTGAGGCACAAGCTCCGAAATGAGCTTCTAAGAGAATGATGTGCATTAAAATGGAATATTGACGCTACAGGCTCTAGAATAGGGACTTGCTTCCTAAAACCTTGTAGTGCCTCAAAACATTGATTTTGATGTTCCAAAATCATGGCTTGCAAGGCACAAGCTCCAAAATGAGGTTCTAAGAGCACAGTGTACATCAAAATTGTGTTTTGACGCTACCAAATCGAGAATTGGGACTTGTGTCTTGAAACATTGTTGTGCCTCCAAACATGCTGTTCTGAGAACCCCTGTTTTAGAAATTGAGCCTCAAAAGCCCCAATTTTGGAGCATTAAAATCGATGTTTGGAGGCACAACAAGGTTTCAAAATACAAGTCTTGATTCTAGAGGCTGGGGTAGCGTCAGAATTTGATTTTGATCGACATCGTGCTCTTAGAACCTTGTTTTGGAGCTTATGCCTCAAAATCTTTGGTTTCAAAGCATCAAAATTGGTATTTGGAGGAACAACAAGCTTTCAAGACGCAAGTCCCCTATTCCGGAGTCTGTAGTGTCAAAACATGATTTTGATGCACATCGTGCTTTTAGAACCTCGTTACGGAGTGTGTGGCTCGAAAGCTCTAGTTTCAAAACATCAAAATCAATGTTTAAAGGCACAACAAGGTTTCAAGAGACGAGTCCCGATTCTCAAGCCGATAGTGTCAAAACATGATTTTGACAAACATGGTGTTCTTAGAACCTCATTTTGGAAGTTGTTCCTCAAAAGCCTCCTTTTAGAGCATCAAAATCAGTGTTTGAGGCACAACAAGGTTTCAAGATGCAAGCGTCGATTCTAGAGCCAATAGCATTAAAATGCAATTTTGATGCACAATTCTAGTGTCAAAACACGATTTTGACAAACATGGTGTTCTTAGAACCCTGTTTTAGAAATGGAGCCTCAAAAGCCCCAATTTTAGAGATTAAAATTGATGTTTGGAGACGCAACAAGGTTTCAAGATGCAAGTCCTGATTTTGGAGCAGGAAGCGTCAAAATTTGATTTTGACGCACATGTTCTTAGAACCTTGTTTTGAAGCTTTCAAGGGGCAAGTCCCTATTCCAGAGCCTGTAGTGTCAAAATTCCATTTTGATGCACATCATTCTCTTAGAAGGTCATTTCGAAGCTTGTGCCTCGAAAGACCCAGTTTTGGAGCATCAAAAATCAATGTTTGGAGGCACAACAAGGTTTCAAGATGCAAGCCCCGATTCTAGAGCCAGTTAGCATCAAAATTCAATTTTGATGAAAATTGTGCTCTTAGAACACTGTTTAGAAATTGCGCCTCAAATGTCGTAGTTTTGGAGCATCATAATAGATGTTTAGAGGCACAACAAGGTTTCAAGATACAAGTCGGATTCTGGAGTCAATAGCGTCAGAATCTGATTTTGACGCACGTCATGCTCTTAGAACCTCATTTCGAAGCATGTGCCTTGAAAGCCCCAGTTTTAGAGCATCAAAATTAGTGTTTTGAGGCACAACAAGGTTTCAAGATACAAGCCCCGATTCTAGAGCCAGTAGTATCAAAATTCAATTTTGATGCACATTATGCTCTTAGAACCCTGTTTTAGATATTGTGCCTCAAAAGCCCTAGTTTTGGAGCATCAAAATTGATGTTTGGAGGCACAACAAGGTTTTAAAATGCAAGTCCTGATTCTGGAGTTGGTAACGTCAAAATTTGATTTTGACCGCAAATCGTGCTCTTAGAACCTTGTTTTGAAGCTTATGCCTCAAAATCTTCGGTTTCAAAGCATCAAAATTGGTGTTTGGAGGCACAACAAGCTTTCAAGATGCATGTCCCTATTCCAGAGCCCGTAGTGTCAAAACTTGATTTTGATGCACATCGTGCTCTTAGAACCTCGTTTCAGAGCGGTGGCTAAAAAGCTCTAGTTTCAAAACATCAAAATCAATGTTTAAAGCACAACAACGTTTCGAGACACAACTCCCGATTCTCAAGCTGATAGCATCAAAACATGATTTTGACAAACATGGTGTTCTTAGAACATCATTTCGGAGGTTGTACCTTAAAAACCTCATTTTTTTAGCCTAAAAAATTAGTCTTTGGAGGAACAACAAGGTTTCAAGACACAAGTCCCAATTCTAGAGTCGGTAGCGTCAAAACACAATTTTGATGTACATCGTTCTTTTAGAACCTCATTTTAGAGCTTGTGCCTTGAAAGCCCTGATTTTGGAACATCAAAATCAATGTTTTGAGGCACAACAAGGTTTCAAGATGCCTCAAAACTTTCCGTTTGAAGCATCAAAATTGGTGTTTGGAGGCACAACAAGCTTTCAAGATGCAAGTCCCTATTCCAGAGCTTTTAGTGTCAAAATGTGATTTTGATGCACATCGTGCTGTTAGAACCTCGTTTCGGAGCGTGTGGCTCAAAGCACAAGTTGTAAAACATAAAAATCAATGTTTAAAGGCACAACAAGGTTTCATGACATAGGTCCGGATACTCAAGCTGATAGCGTCAAAACAAGATTTTGACAAACATGGTGTTCTTAGAACCTCATTTCAGAGGTCGTGCCTCAAAATCCTCATTTTTGGAGCATAAAACTTAGTGTTTTGAGGCACAACAAGGTTTGAAGACACAAGTCCCAATTCTATTGTCGATAGCATCAAAATGTAATTTTGGTGTACATCGTGCTCTTAGAACCTCATTTCGGAGCTTGTGCCTCGAAAACCCTTATTTTGGAACATCAAAATCAAGTTTTGGGGCACAACAATGTTTCAAGAAGCAAGTACCTATTCCGGAGCCTGTAGCATCAAAATTTCATTTTTAACGCACATCATTCTCTTAGAAGCTCATTTCGGACTTTGTGCCTCGAAAGACGCAGTTTTGGAGCATCAAAATCAATGTTAGGAGGCACAACAAGGTTTCAAGATGCAAGTGCTGATTCTAGTGTCAATTTTGATGCACACTATGCTGTTAGAACCCTGTTTTACAAATTGTGCCTCAAAATCATTAATTTTGGAGCATAAAAATCGATATTTGGAAGCACAACAAGGGTTTCAAGATGCAAGTCCTGATTCTGGAGCTGATAGCATCAAAATTTTATTGTGATGCACTTCGTGCTCTTAGAATTTTTTTTGGAGCTTATGCCTCAAAATCTTCGATTTCGAAGCATCAAAATTGGTGTTTGGAGCGATATAAATCTTTAAAGATGCAAGTCCCTATTCCAGAGCTTCTAGTTTCAAAACATGATTTTGATGCACATCATGCTCTTAGAACCTCATTTCAGAGTGTGTGGCTCAAAAGCTCCAGTTTCAAAACATCAAAATCCATGTTTAAAGGCTTAACAAGGTTTCAAGACACAAGTCCCGATTCTCAAGCTGATAGAGTCAGAATCAAGACTTGCATCTTGAACCCTTGTTGTGCCTCCAAACATCAATTTTGTTGCTCCAAATCTGCGCTGTTGAGGTACAATTTCTAAAATAGGGTTTTAAGAGCACAATGTGCATCAAAATTGAATTTTGATGCTACAGGCTCTAGAATCGGGGCTTGCATTTTGAAACCTTGTTGTGCCTCAAAACATTGATTTTGATGCTTCCAAATCAAGACTTTCGAGGCACAAGTTTTGAAATGAGGTTCTAAGAGCAGCATGTGTGCCAAAATCAGATTTTGACACTATTGACAATAGAATCGGGACTTGCATCTTGAAACCTCGTTGTGCCTCCAAACATTGATTTTGATGCTCCAAAACTGGGTCTTTTGAAGCACAAGCTCTGAAATGAGCTTGTAAGAGAATGATGTGCGTCAAAATAGAATTTTAATGCTACAGGCTCCGGAATAGGGACTTGCTTCTTTAAACTTTGTTGTGCTAGAAACATTGATTTTGGTGTTCCAAATCAGGGCTTTCAAGGCACAAACTCGGAAATGAGGTTCTAAGAGCATG